>NW_019744108.1:657525-680474 GCF_002891405.2 Cryptotermes secundus
AGAGCCACAGGAACTTTGCTGCAAGACAGGCATATGTAACTATGACTTAGCGCAGATAAAGTCGTGTCTTATTTATACTCTGTTCTACTGACAACAGGCCAGCGAAAAATCTAACAATCTACAGCAAAACCATCAATTATTATGGGCGTTATAACATAGGTGTGCAGCTGGACGAAACATACACGTCGAACCCCCCCAGACGATTTAAATACCTGATGAAACATACACGTCAAACCACGGCAACGGGTTAAAGTGTGCATACTTTTCTTTGGGCCTCTCTGTAAGTAAGTACACATTAATACACTGAGTGCTGCAGTGGACATCTAATTTTATTATATTAATAGAGACTGTATTTTTTTTAATGTTTCAAATTTATTTAAGTTCCACTCTCAAAACTCTAAGCTACTCACATTCAGTGATGAAGAAATTGAGCATTGTCAGAGCAACAGTATGGCCACTGAACATGTAGTCGCCACACGTTCTCACCCCCTGGATAGACATGCCTGCTCCTCTCCAAATTATGTAGGCATGTTGTATTTTTGCCCACAGCTCCCCATGCTTCTTCCATTCATCCGAATCCTTACCCACTCTTGGGTTACACTGGAGATGTGTCCCAGGCACTGAGAGCGAAGTTATAAGCATTGTGACACAGCGAAGCAAGAAAACTGTTCCCGACAATGCAAAGAAACGGCGCAGGAGAATGAACCTAGTATGAATTGTGATATATTAGCCAAATTCAAGGTTAGCCCAAAATGTGTACATAACAGTAAGTTTTCTAATGCAATGTTAAACCTCTTCTGATTCACACACTGCAGCAGTTTTCCAAACACTCATACTCTGTCTCTCTCTTTGCATGACATAAATAACAGTCTACAAATCTAATTAGTACATCTAAACAATCATTATAAACATAAAACCCCTCAGTCTTGCTTGTTCTGTCTCATCCTGATGGTCGCTTGAAGGCCATATACAGTACAAAGCAATCTGTTCATGCTGACTGAGGTGTTCCCCATAACTGGTTTCTCTGTAAAAATTACAAATTACGAAGAAAATTTGAAAATCTTCGATTTAAATTGTTGGATGATGAAGAAAATGATTTAAAATGAGATGAAAGTGAAGAAATGCAAAAGGCAAATAGAGAACAATGGGCAGCTATCATTAATGAGGCCAGAGCTATTTGACAACTGAAGGGCCAAGAGTATGTAAGAGGACCTAATATCATTCTTTATAAAGCCCACATGATAAATGTTTAACCCTTCAATGCTGATATGCATACACAGTATGCCAATGGTTTCTGTCAAATGTCACTGTCATGTGTACATAGCACGCATAGTGCAGTGGTAAGATTCAGCTCCTATTTTGAACTCTTGTTCTTCACGTACAGTAAATCTTTTGGTATGAAATTAAATAGGAAATTGCAGGCTATCATTTCATATATGTGTTGTCCCACTTGGAACTTCCTGTGGCATTTGCATTACATTTGAATTTTTTAAAAATGTTTTGTAACTCTCCAGTTGGTGCGCTATATTACCATACAAACCTATCTCCACCTTGGGGAATTCTTATGAACTAAATACGTTGGATTGACAGTGTGTGTGCTGACCCTACATGTTGCTCAAATCAAAAGTCAATTCCGTTGGGGATTTTGAAGAATACATGGTCCAGACAAGTGGTGCTTTTACATGGGTATTTGTAACCATAAGAAACCATGTGTAGAAACTATGACTTCAATTGAACATGGGATGTTGACTCTAAAGAAGTGTGTTATGACTGCCAAGTAGGAAACAACACCTGTCCATATGAATGTCTCTATTGTACATTCTCCTTTGTTCCATAACTACGCACCATGCAGTTTGCTTGTAGCAGCCATGGCAAGCATGTGAAGGAAGCGGTCAGCTGTGTTGTGATGAAGTGGGAGAGTATTTACTTCTAAACGAATCAGAACAAAATTTATGAGATTCAGAATTTGACACTGAAAATGAACTGCACAATCGTACTTTCTTTGATGTTGTGGTAGATGAGAGCAGTGGTATTCAAGACTTCACTGGGGAGAACATGCAAAACTATACGGGACAAAGGGAAAATTTCACAGGCAGTGCTGGACCTCAAGTTGCTGCGAAACATGTTACAGAAATTCTGGTAATTCTGAATTGTTTTTCAGCAAAGAACTAATCAACACTATTGTCAAAAAAACAAACGGATATGCGGGCATGAGCTATCAGTCAGGTCGTCTGCTACGGCATGGAAACCTGTGACAGAGGGAGAAATTTTATGTTGTATTGGGTCTGTTTATGCTTATGGGATTTGGAACTCTGCATGGACTGTTTCCATGACTACCACTACCAGCTGAATTTCTAAGTTAATATGATAATTAATATGATAATGATTCGTAATTTTTATAAGCTTACTGTCCCAAAAAGAAAACCTGAAAGCACTGTGCAGCAATACTCCAATACTATACGTTTGTAAATTTATTGTGAAAATCACAACAACAAAAAAGTTTTCTTTGATTTATTACACTTCAAGTAAAAGGTTGCACTTTTTGTTTTTAATATTTAAATATCCCCTGGCCACCAGGAGTAAGCCTGAATTAAATGTCCTGCATCACTGAAGGGTTAATATGCTGTTAAGATGGAACTAACCTGTGCTTATGGAACATAAGAACTATAAGCCAAATGAATAGGAGCAATGTCCCTGTGAGTTCACACATGTGGAAAGCCCATGGTATGTGGGGAACATTATCCAAGAAAATGTCTGGCAAGGGTGGATATTTTTTCATGTCAGGAACACGATCGTGCACAATCACCATCACAAACGCTGTTATCCATGTTACTACAAAAAGATATCCGAGACTTATAAGAGCCTTCCAGATTTCTGGCCTGAGTTTGGAAGCACGACCATCTTCTGATAACGGAGGAGTGTAATGATGATGATCTGTATCCATGTACAGCAAAGAGTCCACACTTCCCTGAAACATGAAGGTTTCAATTATTCCTATGTAAGAACAAGTTTCAATCATTATTCTTAGGGTCTGTTACGTGTGTCTATTTTTATTTTTATGCCCTTTGTTAAAAGCATAAAATTAATATGTAATGGGGAGGTCTTGTCTGTCCATCTATCTCTCAGTCTGCCGGTTTGCATGTATCATCTTCAAATCTACTCAGTTGATATCAATGAAATTTTGTATTCGGTGTCCACACTAAAAGTTGTTTGAATTTAATTTTAAAATTGTGGTCTTCCTGGAAATCTACATATTGTGAAGAACTTATCACTTAATTACAGACTCTACATCAAACTTGTTACACATAACCTAAAAGTTTCACACCTTAAGTAACTGTTGACTTACAATATTTTACATATAATGTGTAGGTTATCCATCTAGCCCCGATAGTTCATTAGCTGGTGCCATGAAACTGAAAGCTAAACACAATTCTACAAAATAAATACCTTAACATAAAATTGTGTACTTTTTGAAGATCTACCTGAATACACCATTTCAGGACATAAGCTTTAAATGACATTAAAGTGTCATTCCACCCTTGCGAGTTTGTGCATCCACCACATTATTACCACCTACACCCAGTAGTTAAAATGTTCACATAAAATGTCATGAAAAGACAGTTGGTTAAAAATTGAAAGAGAATGCACGTGCACAAATACAGACAGCATGGTGACCTCATAATTCTATTAGTTTATTTTCAGGATGAAAAGCACATTAAAAATTCAACAAAATAATACAATATACAAAATTCATTATTTGGGAGGGTAAAATACTGCATAATTCCAATGTACTAAATAATTCAGAACCAAATCAAAATTGTAATCAATTTTCATATATGTGGTCTCAATAAAATTTCAGAACAAATTTGATGAGTCATGTCAGTTTTACTCAGTTCAATATAAGTACAACATATTAACTTCTACCAAAACTAACCTCATTTCTTTGTGAACCATAATAATGCATCATCACAGAGTTTGGACCTAAATAAGAACTGTTTGAGAGATGCAGCATGGAGACAGGATCATAGCCAAGACTTATTAATGCTTGCTGATTCTCCAGTTGCAAACGGCGGAGACTTAAACTCAGTCGTTTCACATCACCTAGCACCTAAAATCCAATAACTACAATCAATTTACAGCACTTTAACATTATGCCTACTTATTAACTATTAACAATGAACATATCCATAACAACTTCATAATACCGTGATCATGTATAAGTACCAGTTTTTCCTTAGCATGCTCTTATACAACACCTACTGCTAAACTTTCCATAGAATGTGTTTTATTTCTTTATGAGACCTTATATAACACTATTATATTAACTATGTTAAAGTAATGTAAAGAGTTAAATATTTTACCATTTGCATCACAATATATATTTTCGTTGTTAGTATTTGTATTGCTAAATAAAGTTCTTTTTCCATCAAACACTGATTCTCATACTATTGATACTAGACAAAAGACAAGATTTGTATCTACCTCAAGCTAATTTAACTATTTATCAAAAAGAAGTTTATTATGTGGGTATAAATATATTCAATAAACTGCCCATACAGATCAAGAACACATCCAATAATTTTAAAAAGTTTAAGGTTGTATTTAGACATTTCTTGAATACTCATACGTTTTATAATATGGTTGAATATCTAAATAGATGATTTTTATTATTGTTGTATTCATTGTACTGTCTAGTTATGTAATATTTATGTATTATTCTATGCTCTATATTACTTTATAACATGTTCTATATCCATCTTTGGATCTCCTGAACTTACAATACATACAAATACAATACAATACATGAATGGGGGGAGATCAGGATATGCATATAGGATATTTGTGGGAAAGCAGAAGGAAAGAGATCAATAGGGAGACCAAGATGTAGGTGGGCGGATAATATTGAAATGGATCTTAGAGAGATAGGATGGGATGGTATGGATTGGATTGATGAGGCTCAGGATAGGGACCAGTGGAGGGCTCTTGTGAACATAATAATGAAACCTCAGCTTCAATAAAATTCTGGGAAGTTCTTGAGTGGCCGCAAAATTGTCGGCTTCTCTAGAAGGGCTCAGCTCTGTGAGTGAGTGAGGGAGTTAGTGAGTGAATGATCTGTCAAGGTTAAACATGGCCAAATATGACAATTCATAATTTATATTATGAGACTGTGATAGGCAATATCTTTCCAGATCATATTATTGTGCATCTCTCTTTAATTACCTCAGCACTTGTAGACTTAACAAAAGAAAATAAAAATACACATGTTCCCAGACAACTACATCTATTGAATCACTTTTCCATGTACTGATAACATACTTCATTTCATATAAATCACTGTACTTCGAAAAGTAAAAAATCTAGAAGAAATTATTTCAGCGGCTTGGATACAATTACAAAACTGTATTTACAGTCGACTGCATAACATAAGTGTCTTGCTGTCAATAACTCAAAACAAAAGATTTGAAGAATTCAGTATACAGACACACTGCATCATGTCACAAAACATAAAGTATAGCAACTCATATACTACAGAATTCATTTAGAGTTATTAGTCTGACACAGCCATTCTTATAGATCTGCCTCCTTACCAGTCAGAATTAGAGTTTACTGGTGTTACTACATCTCACATAAACCATTCTATCTTACATTACATCCTAACCTGTCACTGTGCAACCGTAACAGAAATATATCTCATCGTCTGAGGGAAAATCAGCAGTGTCACATATTCCACTTTACCCAGGGCTTCTACTTGCTGATCAAAATATGTTATATCCCCATAGGAATAAACAAACACCTAGCAATTTAAAAGCATAACATAAATGATTACTTAAGTCCACCTGTATATTGAGTGGGGCTGTTCGAAAGTCAGTTTCTGCCAAAAGAAGTAATGCTTTCCCATCAATACGATGATTCTCACACAGCAAATTTATGTACTGTTCATGTCCATTCCCACGCAGCCAAATGGCAACATCGTCTACTGTCCAATCCAGTACCGATGCAGTTGCCATACTTGAACTGTCAAACAGAAAAAGTCCATGTGTCAAAGTCCATAAGCACAACTAGTTATTACCACTATGTTAATACTAGATAAAAACACAGCACAAACCTCCTGAATGGACAAATGTTACAATCTTCAATGCACATTGAGCCAATACCAACAAAACATTTCGCATTTACATACAGAAATCTACAAAGCATATGACTCAGGAAGCCCACAAGGCTACAACTGCTCCCGGAAGCATATTGTAACAGTAAATAATAAAATGGGTCACAAGTTCCACATATAGCAGGTCATCAACTGCATAGAATGAATGCTTATCCATCTCTCAAGCGAGATGTCGTTAACTGTCCTTAAGATACAAAACAATTTTGTTGTAGAACGTTTCGACGGTTCCCCTCTCCATCAGTAATAACTTCCACCCTAAACATCGAATTCAGCCATTCAGTCTCAACCGGTCACAACTACTCTGTGCCCGTACACAGACATAAATTATATCGTAGCGATCGTAGCTTTCCAACATTTTTACCATTTTCCGATCCAAAATCTAAATCTCTCTGTATGAAACAGACCACTGCCATCTGTTGTACGACATATGTATTGCAGCGTAGGTGATCCATGGCAGGGTGCAGCAAAGATCATTAGTGTGAACCGTGGCAGGAATGTTTGCTCGAGTCGCCAGTCGTACTGCTACAAGCGTCCTCGCACCTTAAAAATAGTGCCTAGACACGAAATGGATCTCTTGCATTCGAGAAAAATGGGAGAAAATGGGAGTACAATGAGACAGTACATCAGCTATTTGTAGATTTCAAGAAAGCCTATGATTCAGTTAGGAGGGAAGTATTGTACAATATTCTGATAGAGTTCATGTCGTGAAAGCTAGTTGGAATGATTAAAATCTGTTTAAAAGACACGTATTGTAAAGTCCGCATAGGTAAGCAGTTGTCTGATAAATTTCCTATCATTAGAATATGCCATTAGGAAGGTCCAGGAAAACCAGGTGGGACTGCAATTAAACGGGATACATCAACTGTTGGTCTATGCCAATCATGCCGCTGATGTAAACTACCGGGTGATAAATATACTGTCACGTGTTTGCTGTGTGACGCGACAAATAACTTCACGCCGGTCTTGGATCTAGCGAATTTATTGCACATTTTCATCCACACATAATTCACAACTTCAGTATCCCAGTTACTTCTCCTGCTGTAGTCACTTCCAAGCTTCAACTGCCTCCGGCGGCTGGTATATTTCAACTGTCACTGTCTCAGCAAAGTCGAAGTCAGATTGCGACTGACGGTCAGTCAGTCAATTTTGGTGTCGAGCAAAATCTGGAGTTCATGACCAGATATTTATTACTATTTGACAGTTTAAGTCATGTTACTGTGGGGCGCCCTCTCTGATGAGAGGACGGGTCTTTTTTTTTTTTTTGTCAGGGTCATTGCCTGTAGTAGTAAGTCATTTGTCATAATGTAAACGATGTTTACATTTTACATGTTAAACATGATAAATGTATTCAATATATACAGGGCCTCTTTCAGTACAGCAGATTATGCCCTATTTCAAGTAGCTTCCGCTATAACGGCAGTCTAGTCACTTGAACGGCCGTATGCTTGACCGCCGCCAAGTTTAAGCCCAAGTCCAAGTCACATTGCGACTAACGGTCAGTCAGTCAGTAAGTCTTGGTGTCGAGATATTAATTATTACCGTTTGACAGTTACGGTCTTGTTTCTGTGGGGCGCCCTCTCTGACGAGAGGATGGGTCTGTCTTTTGCATATGCTGCAGGCCCTTGCCAGCGCGGTCTTTCTCGGGTCTGAGTCCCTTGGGACTCGCAACCATATTTTACTGTCTCAGATTTGAGACTTCCCGTTTCGTCGCCTCTTGAGTCGCAGGTTCATGGTGGTGGTATTCGACCCCGCCTCCACACAGGGGAAGTTTAAGCCTCTTATAAAAGAACTTTATATAGGCCTCTCGCGGACCACACAGAAAACAGCCTACATTGTTGGACGTGTTTGCCGACTCATTGCCTAGCAACGAGCCAATAAAATCCATAACTCTCCCGTTGCTCGCGTGCCCTGAGGCCTCTGTAGCTCAACAGTTCCCGCATAGAGCAAATACGCCACAATACCATGAAGATAAACACACAAACTTTAATTGACGCAAGTAAGGTTGGTCTAGAAATAAACACAGAGAAAACTTCTAACCTGTTGCTATCTCGTCACCACAATGCAGGGCAAAATCATGACATAAAAATAGGTAACAGATACTTTGAAAACGTGGCACAGTTCAGATATCCAAGAATGACTATAACAAATCAAAACCTGATTCAGAAGCAAATTAAGAGGCGACTGAACTCGGGTAATGTTTGCTACCATTCAGTCCAGAACCCTTTGTCTTCTCATCTGCTGTCTAAAGACAAAAAGACAAATATGCAGAACTATAATTTTGCCTGTGGTTCTGTATGGGCATGAAACTTGGTCTCTGGAATTAATGGAGGAACATAGACTGAAGGTATCTGAGAACAGGGTGTTGAGAATATTTGGACCGAAGAGAGGTGAAGTGACAGGAGGATGGAGGAAACTGCATAACGAAGAGCTTCATAACTTGTACACTTCTCCAAGTATAATTAGAATGATCAAGTCAAGGAGGATGAAGTGGGCAGGGCATGTAGCACGAATGGGGGAGATGAGGAATGTATATAGGATACTGGTGGGAAAGACAGAAGGAAAGAGACCACTTGGAAGACCAAAGCCTACATAGGTGGACAATATTAAAATGGATCTTAGAGAGATAGGATGGGATGGTATGGATCAGATTGGTCTGGCTCATGATAGGGACCAGTGGAGGTCTCTGGTGAACACGGTAATGAACCTACAGTTTCCATAAAATTTTGGGAAATTCTTGAGTAGCTGCAGAATTAGCGGCTCCTCAAGAAGGGCTCAGCTCCATGAGTAAGTAAGAAACGAAATGTGAACAAGACTTGAAAATGGATGTACAAACAGTTCGTGAACGAGGTTTCCTATAACGCATCAGTGCATTCACGAACTAAGTGGTATTATTGTGTTGATTTTCTTAAATAATATAAAAAATTACTCAAATTTGCAGAATTTCGGAATTTTTCAATATACTCAAGGAATACTTAGCACGTCTTAAAAACTTTGGAACTCATTTATTTCAAATAATTGTTAAAAATTTTCTATAAGTTCAGAATTTGAAACCTATACTTTCCTAAATCCACCAAAATTTTACATTATCGGAAATCAAAAACTTAAGGAATTTAGAAAGTCCTTCTTTCAACACTTCAGAGTATTTGACTGCCTGAGGAGAAAATAAGATGGAGTTGTTGATTTGCAAACTGTCCAAAACGTCGGGGCCCAGTTTCACTCTTTGATGGATACAGGTTGATGTTTCGTCTATATACTGAAAATTACCACAGTGTAACCCAACCTAACGCCAGCGGACAGAAGTGGATGCACAAAACCTATCCTAACCAAACACTAACTCAGTCTCACGAAACAGTTCCAATGAGGGCGGTGTGCAGTTGGAAATGCATTGATGTGTTGCGCTAATCTAACATTGCTCAGTCTCACCAAATGTTGCCCCAGTGTGGAAGGAGGTGCACAGTTGTGTTAACTTAACTTAACCTAAAATTGCTTCATCCCTTCAAGCGCCCTGCTAATGACAAATGCGTGGTGGTGTGTGATGTAGGTGCATGGTGACAGCTGTATCTCCCACCTCACTAGTTCTCATGTCATCCTGTTTCTTAATACTGACTGTAATGAAGTTAAAATGGTGGTTATGTGATGGCCTTGCGTGGCATATCATTCATGCCTACTTTTGTTAAAATCGGGTGATTTAAAATCTCTGTTTGAGGGTCCACGATGAATGCTGCCTGTGGGACCTGTTCTGTGGAGTGTAAACAAATTAAATTGAAAAATATGTTAACAGAAATTTCATGCAGCTAATATTGAATACGTTAATCAGTACATATTATATATAGGGTGTCAATAACTATGTGTATATATTACAATGCTGTGGTAGGTAGATAGGTTCAATATGATCATATTTTGTTAAAACTCCCATGTCCGGAAACACTTCCTTTTGGCACTAAGAGTAGCAAAAGTTTCTGAGATGATGCATAAGTTTTAGGGGATGTTATCGTTGTTTTACATTGTAAAAGTTGCTCATAATGACAGCCGCTGACTTCATTGCCTGTTCTGCATTGCCTGACTATGTTTATGCTGAGCTCTTTGAAAGATTCCTGGCATTTCCCTGATGGTTCCAGCTGCTACTGCAATTCTTGCCACAAGATCATGTTGTCTCGCCACTGAAGTCTCATACACCAGGCTTTGTCTGTACCACCAGAGAAAGAAATCCAGTGGAGTAAAGTCAGAGGAGCAAGTGGGCCAGGTTATTGGGCCTTCACGTCCAATTCATCTGTTGTCAAAAATTCCATCAAAATACTCATAGACGACATTAGTGCAGTGTCCTGGTGCACCATCATGCTGCAACCACATTTCACGACGGACTTCCAAAAGCACTACTTCCAGCAGCTCGGGTAAGGTCTCTTGAAGAAATGTTAGGTAAATGTCACCAGTAAGCCACAGAGGTAAGAGGTAAGAGTGTCCTCCTCATTTCAGAGGCCCCAGCACATAAACAAAACATTTCCAGACATGTGTGTCTTAACAAAATATGATCAGATTGAACCCATCTACCACAGAGCATTGTAACACATTTATTTACACTCTGTATACACTGAAGGATATGGCTGCACCACAGCTCAAGTGGTTAGTCGCTGGCTTCCCACTGCGGCAGCCCGGGTTCAATCCAGGGTCTGGTCAAGTGGGATTTGTGGTGGATAATGTGGCGCTGAGGCAGTTTTTCTCCAAGTACTTCAGTTTCCCCTGCCAATCTTCATTCCACCAATTGCTCCACAATCACCCTCACCTATCATCTGGGGCTGGTACAATAGGCCACAAGTGGCAGCAGTACAAGGGACTTAATCCCACCCCACTAGCAGTAAAAAAAAAAGTACTGAAGGATGTATTCACATCAAATTAAATCTAATCATAGTGTTACTTTCTTTTAAATACAGATTTTAACGAATTCAGTGTGTTATTTATTTAATGCAATAGCAACACACGTTCCTAATGTAATTTCTTATGCATACTATATTTGTGATTTGCAAAAGGTTCGTTATATACAGTAGCAACATTCTTGCCATTACTTAAACTCATTCTTCTGTCCAGTATAGTATATCAATCATCCATCTTTAGTTGCTCCCAGCCTCAGATTTTTCACATAACAGTTGATGCAGCAAACAGGTTGCATGGCTGCACCAAAACCCCCCTTCTCTCTCTGCTTTCCTTCAACGCTTTACACACAATACTCTATTCTGCCCCCCTCCTAACTATCAATCAGCCAGCAAACAATTCATATTACAGTGGATGTCATTAATTGAATCATTTAAATTAGTTGACCAGATTGAAATTAAATCACATTTTATGAACTCACACATAACATGGAATACCTGTAGTTATAACAACATACTCTTTCAGAAGTCTGCTTACATATTTGTATTGGAAACAAGTATTTATTTTATAACTTGTTCTATATCCTTGGCTTAGTCTATGAAGTTCATATAGACTGCATATAAATTATATTCTTCTCTGTTTCATCAAGCAAATGTCATAATGATGGTAACATGCTGTCTCTGTGATGGATATTGTGCTATTGTCACATTGTAACATATAGTACTGTTACTATGCAGCAGTTGCAAGGAGTATGCACTGCCTTCATAATGGCTTGTGTCCTGAGCTTTGGCGCAGGAAGAACTGGCTGTTGCTACACGACAATGCCCCTGCACATCGCTCTGTTCTTGTCCAAGAGGAGCAGGCAAAAGAGGTCACCGTTTTGGCTCACCCTCCATACAAACCTGATCTCACACTATGTGATTTCTTTTTCTTTCCCCACTTGAAAGAAAAGCTACATGGGTGTCGATTTCAGTCAGCTGAGTAGATCGTCACCGCCACAAGGGGAGCCATATGGGACCTTCCTGCATATATCTTTCAGCAGTGTTTCCAGCAGCTATACCAATGTTGGAGGACTTACATAGCAGCCAACAGCGACTATTTTGATGGAGGATGTGGATATACATAAGTGTATGTGAGTATGTTGTAATATGGTGCAACAAAACCACAGTCCATGAAATTATTGACTGTAGTAGTGTAATGAGGCCACCAGCCAAGCTGCAGTTGAAATCCTGCATGGAGGCAGGTAGAATGCCTCCACCATAGCCCTGCGAGTTGTAGGGGGTGACAAAAAGGGAACTCAGTGTCTGGGGGTATAACTGGGCCACCATGTTACTGGGGTATATAAATATGGGGATCTGGCCCTCAAGTTGTGGGAGTCTCAAATCTGAGACAGTGAAATGGGGTCATGACTCCCACGGAACTCAGACTTGAGAATGTCTGCAATGACAGACCCACCCTCTGGAAGAGTTGATGGAAACCCACATATTTAAACACAATTACTATATCCTGTAGCATGTTTATCAATTCTTGCAGAGGCTTTAAAATACTTACATACAGCCATGTTTAAAAAGCTTATACAGGAATGTGTATTCAAAGAGTAATTATATACAGAAATAAAGATGGCAAAACCTCTGTGGCATGTTTACAAGATACAAATTGAATTAAATTCTAGAATCTATTGTAATATCTCCTTGGGTGGGAATAATATGTAGCCTGGTAGATAGTACAGCGAGGTTTCACTTTGCAGCTTATACTGTTTCAAAATAATTTTACAATTATAAATTACAGAATATATACATAGTATCCAAAGTACATACACTTTTTTTTTTCCAATTCATGCAATGCCTTTAGTCAACATTGTTTCCCAATCTGGTGAACACACCAAATGCGCTGTAACTGGTCCAAGATTGATCATATCTCCACCATGTGTTGACTGGTCTAAATCAACAGAAATCAAGTCCTGGAAGAATAAAAAGAAATACGGGTATTTACTACTAGATTTCTGTAAGTTACAGTGAAATGTCATTTTAACATGCCAGAGTAACAAAATATGAAGTAAAACAAAATTCTTTCCTGGACCCCAACAATGTGCTACATATCTTTATGTAAACATGTTAAACTTTAATGAATACTACTGTAACAAAAGTATCAATTTAACACAATAAAAATGTAATCAGTATAACAGAATAATATACAGTGCAACACACACTTTACAAGATCCTCCAGCGCATGTGCAAAATGGAATGATGGAAAGAGATATGCATTAAAGAGGATGTAAAGTTATGGTCATTATGGAGAACTACAAGAATGTACACAATAGTCACAGCGATGGTGTTTCATGGTAGGAACCTCATGAATTCTGTTCTTACCTCTCGGAAACCAACTTGTGTCCCCATAGCCACATGTAATACAGTGTTACCTAACACAAGTCTGGCTCGTCCTGATTTCAGCAACTGCAGCTTTCCAATACAACCTTCTGATAAGGTACTCAGTGTGCAGTATTTTGTGCTGGCCACAGTCTGAAACCACAAAAAATGTGATTAAATATGCAGTAAGTGATACTACAAGGATATGACTACCACTAATAATTCAGTTCACAACACTTCTGAAGAAGAAATTTATATCCTATTTTCAACTGATAGCAATAACAAACTATTATAGCTAACTGCATGAACTGTGGTATACAGATACATCAAAACATACTTATACATTTTGTATGAACCATACTTGAATATTAACCATCATAAATGTAGTAACTGTAAAAAATTTCAGATTATGTGTGGAAACGCTGAAGTAATGGTAATCAATAATAACAGACATTTATGTTAAAAAATAAGCCACTGAAGTTACAAAATTATTATTAATTTCTGTTAGTCTTTCTATACAAAAGTTAAAGCTACCTGTGTAACAGGCAATGGAGGCCCATAGGATTGTGAGACATTGAGGGTATCACATTTTCTAGAAAATTGGCTCATATGTGGCGGTGAGACTGTCAGACTCACATGCCAGCTGGCTGCCCTTTACCCCCAGGAAGATTCCTGGTACTCATTTCTGTTAAGAGACTTAGTTGACCCCAGGACCATAGTGCGACTGGAAGCATTAGGTCAATTGAAAAATTCAATGAACTCATTGGGAATTAAACCCATGACCTTCCAGTTTGTAGCACAGTGCCTCAATCAAGTCTTTCTATATAAATGGAAGTAATCAAAACCAAGTAGGCTTCAAAAGAACGTTTTGTGTTACATCATATGGTTTACAATAGTTCACATTTTAGTTAAGGAAAAATATTTCAACGCTCTTAACACCTGGAACATGGGTGAAAGAGTTATAATTCATTATTTTTCAGTACCTGTGTTGTATCATTTGGAAGCGACTGGGACAAACCTGATGTTGATGGTTTTGCTGGTCCTGTGGTAGCTTCAGGTTTCAAGCCAGGCAAACAGTCTGGCATCTGCATAAGGAAATACATTAAATTTATTTAGCCAAGTAAAAATGTAGTTAAGTCTATTCATTAACCAAAATTATAAATAACAAACTAATTAACTCCATGGAAGAAAGTTGCCCTCCTTCAGAACTGCTCATCTTCTACTAAGAAATTTCCAACCTTTCATGGAACCCGAATGATCATAAGCATGTTCACAAGACCCTGCCACTAGTACACATCATGAGCCAGATAAATCTAGTATACACAACCCCTTCCTATTTCTGTAAGGATAATTTTAATATTATCCTCCACTTCCCAAGATGTACGTGGTGTGTTCAAAAAGTATCGAACCTTTGGTCGGCAGAAATACACTTATTGATTTGGAGGTACAAAGTAGTCTCCTTGGTAATGCACACACTCCTCCCAGCGCTTCTGCCATTGTTGGAAACACTTCTGGAACGCGTCTTTTGGAATGGTGATCAGCTGGGCCATCACATTCCACATGATGTCTTCTCTTGACTCAAATTGGGTTCCTTTCAGCCGCATTTTCAGCTTGGGAAATAGCCAAAAGTCACACGGAGCCATGTCGGGGAAGTAGGGAGCCTGACGAACCACAGGGATGTTGTGTTTGGCGATGAAAGTCTGAATCAGATGCGCAGAATGGGCGGGTGCGTTATCATGATGGAGCTGCCAAGTTTTTCCTACCCACAGATCTGGTCGTTTGCACCGCACAGCATCACGAAGGCAATGAAGGACCTTCTGGTAGTATTCCTTTGTGATGGTTTGGCCTTGTGGTGCATACTCATGATGCAGAACCCCACGGGAGTCGAAGAAAACGGCCAACATGACCTTGACATTGCTATGGACCTGCCATGCTTTTTTGGCCTCAGGGATGTCGGCTGTTTCCACTATGACGACTGCAATCTTGGTTTCCAGGTCATACCCATAAACCCACTACTCATCGCCTGTGATCGCGGTGTTCAGAAAGTTGGGGTTACTGTTTGCATTGTCCAGCATGTCCTGTGCAATTTCCAGATGGCGTTGCTTCTGTTCCATTGTTAGCAGTTTTGGTATGAATTTCACGGACACTCTCCTCATGCCCAAATCCTCGGTCAAAATTGAATGTACCGATTCAATGCTTACCCCTATCTTGTTCACAAGTTCTCGGACTGTGATACGACGGTCCTCCATGACCAAAGTCCGCACTTGCTCAATGACATTCTCATTTCAGCTTGTTAAGGGTCTGCCTGAACGCGGTTCGCTATTCACTGATGTGCGGCCATCTTTGAAGCGGTTGTACCACTCCTTTATTCGTGAGTTGCTCATGGCATCGTCCCCGAAAGCCTGTTGAATCTTGCGAATGGTTTCCACTTGGGTATCGCCAAGCTTTTGGCAAAATTTGATGCAATATCGCTGCTCATGTTGTTCTGTCATTTTACACCTTACTGGAATCCAACGAGCACTCACTACACGTCCTCACTCATAGGCCGACTGCCAGCGACTGATGCTTTCTGCGGGCGGGAAAAAATTCACGACTGCACATGAATGTCCCCTCCACATCTCCACCGAAGGGAGCCTCCCACGCTTCATTGGTTTACGTGGGAAAAAAGAAGGTTTGATACTTTTTGAACACACCACGTATCTTCCGTTCAGGTTTCCTGACCAACCTTTTGTATATATTTCTCACCTCTCACAAATGTGCTACAAGTGCAATCCATCTCATCCTCCTTGATATTATCATCCTGATACTTAGCAAACAGTATAAATTATGATCATATCATTTTCTCCAATCTCTGTCGCTTCCTGCCTTTTAGTCCAAATATTCTCCTCAGCATCCTGATTTCAAATATCCTTAATCTGTGATCTTCCCATAATGTGAAAGGCTATGTTTCACACCCACATCAAACAACAGATACATTACAGTTTGGTACTTCATTCTTTATGTTTTTAGATAGCAGACGAGAAGTCAAAACATTATGAGCTGAATGGTAGCAAGCATTCAGTGAATTATAATCGACACTAAATTTATTTCTGAATGCAGTTTAGTTTCTTACTCTCGGTACCAATAAGTGACCTCTGCTACATTTCCAAATAATTTATTAACTATCTCTGTATTAAGATTCTGTCCTGCAGTCTGATGACCAGACATGAATATATGCTTATGTTTTCACTGTGATTATTTCTACACCAATGTTCTTACTAGTATCGTCTGTTTTTCTTTGTTTTCACTCACTAACACCATCAGTATAGACCAAAAAGTGATACCCCTTCCTTCAATTTCAGCCCTTCCTGCTTAAAAAAAAGTCTTTATGGTATAATCTAAGCAAAGTTGAAATACAGTGCTGATAAAGCATAACAGGAAATGCATAGGATGAATGTTTACCTATACAGACTTTACTACATACAGGTTTTATTTAAACACACTTAAAATTATTAGGCTCACTAGTTTCATGGGTATACCAATCCAACAAGAATGGCATGCTTTCTTCCTAAATGAATTACAGGCTTCCTTGAAACTAATGAAGTACTATCCCAGTAAACTTCCACTTTTTCTCCAATATCTGATCAATAATTGATATACTGTGTCAAAATCTACACTGATTATTCACAGTATCATCTACATTAACCTACAGAGAATGTTGGATACATTTTTATATGTAGTTGGTAAAAGTGATATATTTCATATAAAATTTGAGATGTAATTGAAAATGATATACCTCAATAATTAGTACAATTCTCTAAATAGGTAAAATAATGATTCCTTCCATTGCTGAGGCAATTATTCCAAATAGAATCAATAAGTTTAGAGATCTTAGGATGTAATGTTTCATTGAACTCCTCCTTGAATCTAAACCATGTAATTTGAGTTCTCCAGGACTCGACTCCTTTTCAGTTTCTAATTTTTAACCTGATACCTGATATTTTTCTTAAATTTCCACATCATTAACTTCTTGAGACTAAATCTCTCCACATCAAGATCTGCATTGCTCATAACTGACACTTGCTTCCTAACTTCTGCAACCACCAGACAGTGGTCACTGTCACAGCCACCTCCTCCAAAAAACAAAATATTAAGTACATGTGAATGCTGGCTTCTATTAATCTATATGTAATGAACTTGATCACGTATCTTCCCATCAGGAGAAGTGCTTGTATTTATGAATGGTGAGACAATTAGACTTTTGAACATGACAAAAGCTCATTACTCTAACCCCACTATCATCACTAGTTTCATGTAAACTCTCATTCCCAACTGTTCATTTGAATATACGTGGCTCTCCCTACCTTTGCACTGAAACCTCCTAACAAGATTTTATCGTATGGCACTTAACTAATGAGCCAAAAATATGCTGTAGTTCCTCATAAACCTGTCTTCTGTCTCATCACTTTTATCCACAGTTGGCACATGAACATGCACATTCAGAAAAATGACATCACATTGACCCCCTAATACTATAAACAACATCCTATCATTAACAAACTTTACCATCTTAACTACTGACTGGCCAATAACACCCTAATGTACATAAACGCCTGTCCCTAACAGCATTCCAATTTCCATATATGAATGCATGGTTCAGTAACATCTTTGACCAATATGACCTTCTGTACTCCCACTCTAACTTATGATTTGCTAATTCCCTTGCTACAATTTTCAGTTAACCTGACCCAGATATCCTGGACATTTCAAGTTTAAAATATCAGATTATACTTTATAAACATACCTGCAAGAAAATGAGTTCAGGCTCTTTACTCTGTAAAATGTCTTGGACTGTTATTAATTCTGGATTTTTCATTTTTGTAATATCTTGTTCTTTATTAAACTTGATGTCACCATTTTCTATTTTAGGTTTAACATCATTTTCATCCTCATCCAATATTTCTTTCTTAACTGCAACATATTCAACAATATATAAATGTCACTTAAATAAACACTTATACCTGTGGGAAGTAATAGTGTGTGATAACTGCAATTATTTGTGCACAGTTTCCAATAGCTAACACTCAAATTCTACTTTGTTCTAATACTAAAAGCAATTAATTAAATAAAGAAAGAATTTGAGAAAATCTCAACCAAAATATTTTGTGGGGTTATACCTACAGCTCTACAAACATTAAGAGAACTAGTAGTAAGAATATTTATCAGAATCGTAACAGGGCACTCAATTTCACATTCAGTTCTACTATGCACCACAAAGGGGAAAACAAAATGTTCCACTTAATTACACATTTAAAAACCCCATGTAAATGGGCAGGAAAGAAAGGATGGAGGACTGCAGGAAATAAGAACTTAGACATGATTTACCAATTTAACTTCTGTTTTCCCATTTCTGTAACTGCATATCTAAAGCTCATTATGTTCACAGTAAAGACAAGATGGAATTCAAACCATCCTCTTACTTTAACCTGCCGTGTAGGTGCGCAGAACAAAATTTTTAATGCAATCTTTGTCTTACCTCCACCTTTGACATCCTGCATGCAACTTCACTTGGAGTGAAGTCATTCAGTTTCTGTATCAGCTGTATTCATTTTGGATACCTGGTATTATACATTATCAGAAGGGTATAGATTTGCAGTTACATATTTCAACCATTTTTCAGTATCACAAGTATATGTTACATTGCAATATTTACAGTGGAACCTTGATATTATTTCATTTAATTTCATTTATTCACCTTCCATAAATCCTGTCGAGAATACATTCTCGTGTGGATGTGGAGATGATCCTAGTTACAGTCACAAGTAAGAATTACAGTTGTCATCCAATAGCATGCACATTTGTAATAAAATACTGATAAACATATACAATATAATAAATAAGTTAATTTTAGTAGTAAAAGTAATGGCAAACCTTATACAATTTGTACAGTTTTATACAAGTCTATTAATTAAAAATTCAATAGTTAAAACACAATGTCATTATGAGTTTTGTGTAACATACATTAATAGTAAAATAAATTTAAATAAAGTCTAGTATACAATGATATAAAAATTGTGTATATCTAAAATAAGTAACTAAAAACTAGAAGACAGGCTGACAATCTTGTCTTCTTTGTAAAGTAAGACAGTTACTCGCATCTCAAAATGATTTATAACTAAAATATTCCTGTAATGAATAAATAGAATGTAAATATAAAAATTGTTTTAATTGTACCTCAAAACTTGTTGTG
The DNA here is from genome assembly GCF_002891405.2 of Cryptotermes secundus. Taxonomy (NCBI): domain Eukaryota; kingdom Metazoa; phylum Arthropoda; class Insecta; order Blattodea; family Kalotermitidae; genus Cryptotermes; species Cryptotermes secundus. Next base: position 677,153 of record NW_019744108.1, read on the forward strand.
TCACTCAATATATCCTTAATATGTTGTGGTAGATTATTATAGACCTTTGTTCCTAAACAATAAACTCCCTTTCGGTATTTACTCAAATTTACAAAAGGCTGATGGAGATTATTTTGCTGTCTGGTATTTATTCTATGAATCTCTGAATTTACTATGAATTTGTTTCTGTTTTTATCACAAAGAGCATAAGAGATAGTATGTACTGGGATGCCATAGGTAATATTTCTAATTCTCTAAATAAGTTTCTGCACGAATCCCTCCTTTTACATCCCAACATAATTCTAATTATATTCTTTTGCATTCTAAAAATTGTTATACTTTGGGGTGAGTTATCCCAAAAGGGTAAACCATAATTTATAATAGAATTAAAATAAGAGTGATAAACCATTTTTAAAGTATTTATGGACGTGCATTTAAGCGATCTTATTATGTAGCAGACTGCACTTAGTTTTGAACTAATATATTCAATGTGGTATTTCCAGATCATTTTATCATCAATGAATATTCCAAGAAATTTTATATTGGATATAGATGTAATTTTTTTTTTCATATACATTTTTACTTCAGATTTAGGATTATTATTTCTAGCCGTAAACTGAATGTAGTCGGTTTTGATAAAGTTCATAGAAAGTTGGTATATTTACACAGAGATCATCATTGTTTGAACTTTTAACTAACAAACTAGTATCATCTGCAAATAATATAGGTACAGTTTTATCATTTATAGTTTTGGGTAAATCGTTTATATAAATGAGAAATAACAATGGACCCAGAATCGAACCTTGCTGGACACTATGTCTAATTTTGCCCCATGTCAAAAATACATTGAGATTAAGATTTATATTTTTAATTAAAACCCTTTGATATCTATTTCTGAAATACAATTCAAGCTATAGTTTAGCTTTACCTTTTATCCCACAGAACTCCAATTTCAACAACAGAACCTCATGATTAACACAATCGAAGGCCTTTTCGAGGTCACAAAAAATGCCTCCTATTAACCTTTAACGGCCGATATATATATGCAGCAAGCAGCAACCCAAGTTGGCCGAATGTTATATATATGCAGCAGGACACGTTCTCTCTTTGGGAGTGCTGACAATTTGACCTTGGGTTTGAAACCAAAACAAACACTCGTAAGGTCATGTCAGTGGTTCATTCCTTAGCTCTGAACAATGAAATCATTTATCACGGTACTGGTTTCAAAACTATTTACGTTTAGATATAACTGTTTATGACCTGGTCAGCCAAATACAGCCCAGCTTTGTTTCGAGAACTGACAAGGAAATATTTATCAGTGCTTGCATATGAGTGCTTCCAGAGCCTTCAAGGAAGTCTGACGCATTCAAGGATTGGTTTTCAGTGGCGAATTATCAGTCAGGAAGTCAGTTTTGGATTGTCTAATATTTCTTTATTAGTTAGAAAGTCAGTGTCAGACTGTCATATATTTCTTTGTACATCATTTTTATTTTGTGTCTTGGAAGAGGTATAAACCTACTGAGCCAGTATTACTTTGTGAGTAAATGGCATCTTTGCCACTGTGACTTTCAGTATCAGTATCAGTGTCGGACTGGCACCCTTTTCAACTAGTATTATAATTACTTTGCATCACTATTTTGCAAGTATTACTAATAGGTGAGAGTGTCACTTTGTCAATCAACATAATTTATTCGATTTTGCTAGAACCCCCTTCCCTCAAGATGATTCTTCAATCGCACAAGACAAATATCACGGTCAGTGGCGTTTCTCAGGGAGAGGCCAAGGTTATCTGGGGCCCAACTGAGTCGACTGGAGGTGAAACATTCACAACACTGGCCAACCAAAGAGAAATAAAGACATCATGTGTTTCGCTAAATAAGAAAAGCAGGAGCACGCTCTTCTATTGTAAAAAGTGTGATTTTGCTCTGTGTGAAGTGAACAGCTTCGAGAAGTGCCATGCGCGTCAGTGTGAGTATCGTAGTGAAGTGACTGTGAAGTGACGCAGTTCAAACTCGCGTACAGTAATATTATTGTATATAGTGTGATTATATTTACAGTATCACCAAGTCTCAAAGCTGAATATCACGGTCAGTGGCGTTTCTCGGGGGAGGCCAAGGTTACCTGGGGCCCAACTGAGTTGACTGGAGGTGAAACATTCACAACGCTGGCCAACCAAAGGGAGACAAAGACATCGTGTGTTTCACTAAATAAGAAAAGCAGGAGCACACTCTTCTATTGTAAAAAGTGTGATGCCACTTTATATGAGGTGGACTGCACGTCAGAGTGTATCGTAAACTGTTAAGTGATGCAGTTCAAACTCGTGTACAGTCTGAACAAAATATTATTGTATATAGTGTGATTATATTTACAATATCACCATGATTCAAGGTTGAAGAAAAAACAATAGGTAAGTCCTTTGGAATTTCATAATATATATAATAAAGATTATATTTTGCACTCCATGACAAAATAATCACAGTTAATTTTCATTTGTAAAAATTGCTCTTTTGCGTATATGTAGAAAATTTTATTGTCTTTCAGGCTATTTTTAGTTTGTATTTCTATGTTGCATAGAACGGAAAATATGTATTTTTTTCTGAAAGTCTGCAATGTTAATTAATTAGGGTGATTTAAATACCGGCTGCAGGCGTACCTCAGATTTCTACCGGAGGAATTTCCCCAACTTTTGGAGAATGTGCCGTTGGATAAACGAAGTCGTATGTATTTCCAACACGACGGGGCTCCTCCTCATTCTTTATGTGGAGTTACAAATTTCCTGAACTATCGTTTCCCTGGGCGATGGATCAGATGTTGCTTAAGCCCACTGGATTATTGTGTGTGGGGATGGATGAAAGAACTGGTTTACAATATGAAGGTGGCAACGCTAGATGCTTTGCTTGGTCGCATTCTGGACGCCGCTGACCACATAAGAAACAGCCAACTGAAGCTGCTACGTACTACCCATGCGGTTCACAACCGAGCAGCAGCCTGTGTTGCGGCCGGCAGTGGCGTTTTCGAAAATCAGCTTTAACCCTTTGACGTGGTCATTTAAATTCCGCGGCCGCGGCTCCTGCGGTAATATATTCAGCCGGCCATTTAAATTTTGCTCGAAAATTATTTATTCATCATTGTTCTTAAATTCTATGAGATAGGAACATGAAACTTTCACTAAAATGATCTTAAATGGTGGTTTTATAACCTTACCTTATAATATGGGCGCCCTGTATCTCGGCCATGGAAGCAGGTTGTTTAGTATTTCAGCAGTGAATGGTACGCCTTGAAGGATGAAACTTTCACTAAAATGATCTTAAATGGTGGTTTTATAACCTTACCTTATAATATG
>NW_019744108.1:680624-688959 GCF_002891405.2 Cryptotermes secundus
ATCAATTATTATGGGCGTTATAACATACGTGTGCAGCTGGACGAAACATACACGTCGAACCCCCCCCAGACGATTTAAATCCCTGACGAAACATACACGACGAACCACGGCAACGGGTTAAGCACCAATAAATTCAAATTAAAGGCAATTTCACAAAGTTAACTTTACATTCATACTTTAAATGTATCATGTATTATGGTTGTTTATTATTTTGTTCCATTTACTGTCAGTAATCGTTACTTTCTATTCTGAGTTTAAAACAGTCATAACTCCGTAACCATCCAAAATCAGACACATGTTTATATCAACTTTTTTGATCACAAAGACCTATGAAATCACCTCCTGCAGTTATGCCCTAAAGTCGTGAAACACCCTGTATAGCCTCATCTGTTGAAGATTTTGTTCTAAAACCAAATTGTTCTTCTACTAGAATGTTATTGTTATTTAAGTGCTCAATCAATTGAATGCTCATAGCTTTTTCTAATACCTTAGAGAACGAAGTTAAAAGTGATATAGGCCTATAGTTCAAAATATTTTATTTATCACCTTTTTTAAACAGCGGTCTTATTTCTGAGTATCTTAAACGATCTGGGAAAATTCCTTGTGATAATGAATTGTTGCATATGCGAGTCAAAGGAGAGCTAATTACAAAAGTACTCATTCTTAATACTTTAGTGGATATTTCATCATACCCATAAGAGTTTTTTGCTTTGAGAGATTTAAATATATTTTCAACTTCCTTAGTTGATAAAGATTTAAGGTTAATATGTGAAAAGGGATTTATAAAAGTTTTCATTAAATACTGAATGGGAGTAGTGTCTGGAAGGTAACTAATATTTGTATTATTTTGTTTATTTTCAGCTACAGATAAAAAGTAATTGTTAAAAGGTTTCCGCAATTACTTGACTTTGTCTAAACCATTTTCCATCCACCTTTAATGTGCATATTCTTTCATTATTTGGCCCCTTATTAGTTTCTAATTCTACTATATCCCATATGGTTTTATTTTTATTTTTGGAATTTTGTCATCATATTTTAGTTTTTTAGCTTCTTTAATGACCTTAGATAAAATTTTACAGTATTTTTTATAATAGTTTCTTAATTCTGAATTATTACTCTTTCTACATGCAATATAGAGTACTCTTTTACATTTACAGAACGTCATTATTCCTATAGTAATCCACTCACTTATTTTATTTGAGAAAAAAAATTTTTTTTAAACTGGAATAGTAAATTTTCAAGTAAGTGTCTAAAAAGGAGTTAAACATTATATTAACATCATCATTAGAAAATGTTCAGTCCCATGTTTCATACCTTAGTTTAATTAAAAAGTCATTTATTGTGTTTATTTTCCTTATTATTTTAAATTGTTTAGCATGTGTTCTCATGTTTATTGTTTTAAATGTTATGGATTGTGCATCATGATCAGACAATCCATTTATTATAGGCCTTATAGAATAATTTTCCCTTCTAGTAATATCAACAAAAATATTATCAGTGGCTGTAGCAGAATTTCCTTGAACTCTGGTGGGAAAATTGATCGTACTTATTAAATTATAAGTTTTCAATAAGGCATCTAACTTCTTTTCCTTTTCACTGTCAAGAAGGTAATTTATATTAATATCCCCACAAATAATATATTCCTGTGTTGAGGTATATAGATTTCTGAGTATTGTATCTAGTTTTGTTTTGAATGTATCAATGTTTCCAGTCAGAGCTCTATATATTGTAATTATACAAAGTCTGCTGGAGCTTAGGTTTAACTTAACAGCACATACCTCAAAATTTTTTTCTTTACAATATTCTTTTAGGTCTATATTTACAAATTTCAAGCTTGTGTGTAGATAGATGCATACTGCTCTCCATGCAAGGTTCTACAGTAGTTTGCTCCTAGTTTATAAGAAGCTATGTTTAACTGTTGTAATTCCAAAAAATTCATGTGATGTTCTGTAAAACGTAATATGTGGGGGGAGGCTGGGTGTGGATGACTTAATAGCTCATTTGCTTTCCCCATGAAACCTCTAATGTTCTGACGGAAAATATTAAAGAATTTGATATCATTTTCTTCTTTGGTTACTCCGTTTAAGGAAATATTTCTTTTCGGAGTGCCTTTATTTACCATAAAAATCCTTATTTTTCATACCTGGTAGTTTTTTGAGCCTATTTGATTTGCATACTGGTTCATTTTTTGTTCTGTTGCTGTTTTTACCAAGTTATTCATAGCTGGACACTTGTTAGCTTGTAGATTTACATTACAATTTTCAGATTCCTTCCAGAGCAAGCAAATTGGGGTCAAATTTTTATTAGACTGAGAAATTGTCAGACAGGTTGCAGCTATATGTTTAAGTATTTCTTCTTTTCCTCTCCTGTTCAGATGCATACCTTGTCTTGTAAAGAAGTGTCTGTTTAACACATTGCGGACCGGTGGTTTAAACATTTAAATCACCCTGGGGACCGGCGTTTTTAAACCTACTACCCTAACTTGTGCACTGTTCACTTTAAAAATTAATATAAAATCTCCTAATTAATTTTATGAACTGAAATTTTTGGAGAACACTTACCAGAGCTCCTAGAAGTGCTTGCGCATGTGATATCTCTGGAAACATTCCCCTTTGTGAAGAGGCATTACGCAGAAGTTGCACATGTAGGCAGTTCTACTCTTCTTCTTGTGCTCTGCGCACACACGGCACTGCCTAGAAGGGTGTTTCTTCTTGCAATATTCACTCTTCACCATTTTCACGAGAATGTTTCCGCATATCACCCGAGTCAGCCAGGGGGGTCTACTTGAGGCCTCCGGCGGGTGCGAACAGATGGCCCCGGCTGCACTACGTCTGTGTCTGACGCAGGTACTGCCGCCACCGTGACGTCAGTAGCCCAAGCTTTTGCCAGTTTCAACAGAAATGCTTTGTATTTCAAAGTAGAATTTCTGTTCACCTTTTTGAAAACCGTAAATGAATTGAAAATTGCAGTTTATAAGCCACAGTGCAACTTTCTTCGTCCATTTTACTGTTTTCCTAGGAAGGGAATAATAGGCCAAGAACTGGTTGGCCCTATCAACTCCTTTCATGAACATATTATACTCGGAAATACAAAGAGGCTTCTTTACTTGCCCGTGTCGTCTTTGAACATCGACCATGCTCGAATTGTGAATAGTGGAAACCATATTCACAACGCGAGTATCCCTCCAGGACTGAAGAAGAATGTCCCCCTTCCTCCTGAATGCGGTGTCGCCACGTTTCAGGTGTTTACATTCCTCTTTCAGATCTGGAGGGAGGCCTCTGTTCACCCTAATTGTACCACAAATACGTACTTTCCTTGAAAGTAGGTATTCTGCAGTTGCCACATCCACTTTATCCCATGTAGCTGTCCCGACACTCGCACTTTCAACGGAGCTCTCACTTTCACTTGACACATTTTGGGCAGCCCTGTGGCCCCCCTCACTGTCACTGTCACTGATAATGGCCTCGCTATCAGAAGACGAAGCAGTTGGCAAATCTGATAGCTCATCGGAGAACATATCTAATATTTCCTGTTCTCCGAGAGATCGCAACTGCTTTCGTCTCTGAGCCATGTTGAACTGGTAGCTGCGTGGTTCATACGTGCAAGCTTGGATTAGAACAAAGACAATTTTGTTTAGGTTGTGACAGGAAATGACTCTGGTCGAGTTACTAGATAAGGCAGCAATCATTCCCGAGGTCATCTACTCAGAAGTTACGATTCAACGAAGCCACACAGCAATATATAGCGTTTTGCAACATAACGTGACTGTAGAGGGCCATATGGCCCGCCCGGCCCGCAACGCTTGGAAATGTAGAGGGCCATATGGCCCGTCCGGTCCGCAATGTGTTAAGTCACAGTTCATTAGTGTGACATGAGAATTTAAAAAATTCTTCTAATATCAAGGTTCCACTGTATGTATTTTATCGCTTTTATCTGTTGGAGGCCTCAGACTTTTTTAATCACATCTGGAATCTGACTAAAAAGAGTTTCAGAATCACTGGAATAATGATTATAAATGGTTCTTTGCAATACAAAACTCTCAACTGGTCACAGGTGAATTACTCAAGTGACTAAATACAGAACGCTTTGTTTAAAATTTTAACTCTTACTTTCTGGGAGTATCATTCATAAACCATTTTCCAGTGTATGAAGCCAAGGTGAGATTAGTAATGAATGAGAGACAAAATCCATGTCAAATACAATCTTACTTTTAATTTCTCCAGCTTTCTCTTCTGTCTCAACCAGTTTTGGTTTGACTTCTTCCTTCAATTCTGTTTTTATCTTAGCTGTAACAAAAATTAAACACAGATACAGTTTATGCACAGATATTCTACAAACTGTAGATGCACACATATTAAGCCTTTCCCACACCATTTATATTAACTGTATCATGATGCAGACAGACCATCATTCTAAATGTTCTGTTACAGCAAGTGTGGTAGCAGTATCTAATATTATTATGTTCCTCTGTGTTGGGCAATGCGAAAGTTAAAAGTAATGTATTTGTTGCTTAATTATGCATAAAAAATGGGAATAAGAGCTTGGACTCGATATAAAACAGCACCAATTACTTTTTTCTGTCTTCCCTCAGCATACATATTTTTCTCTTAAAATATTCACTGCCAAAAATGGTATCATTTTATTGCACAAACTTTAATGCTACCAGCATTAATGAAAGTTGATTTACTACAGCTGTCTTTTAACTTGAGTAAGTCTGTCTGAAGGGTCATTCGGATTATTAGGCACTAACTGACGGATACATCTTTCCTCCATTTCAATTCCCTGCTCTGTATTTTTATATACTTAATGCAATTCTTTAATACCGAAGATTCTCAAACTGTGATACTGATATACCTTGGGGTACCAAAGCAGCGTGCCTCATTTTGCACTTTTGCATTCCCATTGATCAATCCAGCAAAATGTTTTCTTCTGAGACTACTGGAAGGCCTGAGCAAAGCATATACATGCTGAGCTCAGCTGACTGAAAGTTGTGCTTGTAAAAAAAAAAAAAAGTAAAGCTATCCCCTGTACCAGGCCGTGAAGGCCCATAGGGTTGTGAGACATTGAGGGTCCCACATTATCTAGACAATCGGCTCATAGATGGTGGTAAGGTTGTCAGCCTTACGCATCGGCCGCGCTTTACTCCCCAGGAAATTTATTTAATTAATTCCTGGTACTCATTTCTGTTAGAGGCTGAGTAAACCCCAGGGCCTAGTGTGGCTGGAAGGATTAGGTCAACTGAAAAAAATCCAATGACCTCATCGGGACTTCAACCCACAACCTTCCAGCTTTTAGCATAGCCCCTCAACCAACTACGCTACCGCGTGCCCCGAAAGTTGTGCTTGAGGTTTCATAAATTTCTGTAGTTTTATTTTTCCTTGTGAACTGAGTTGGGCTTCAAATGTTTAAAACCACTGATAAATATTTTGCATTTGAACTAAAGATAACCATTCATTATTTAACTCTGAAAACAGGGAAGAACCTCATCTTCCATTTTGGTAAATATACTACTAAATATATAACCTAATGTCAACATGGGCAACTTCACAGGAGCATAGTCAGCATCGGGTTCCATGCCAGGATCATCGACAAAATCATCCCGTAGAAGTGCTTTCAGTTTCATCTCCTCTTCTTCCTTGTCTACCTTCAGTTCACGCTAAATTAACAAAAGAGCATCAGTCACATTAATCTTCAAATTCACACAAATATTACATATAAATTCTATTATTTGAATCTACAAACTGCATATTTTTGCTCTGGGAATCACTGAAATAAGAAAGACAGGGAGATAAACATAAAGTTGCCCCTTTGCTTAAGCACCATATCGTTATTAGGGGAAAGAGATAAAGCTTCATTCATTTTAGGCTACAGTATTACCCCTGGAGAAACACCCATAGAACAGAAATTTCAGTGGACCTTATCGTGGAACAGTCATGGCACTGAAGGGAGAAATTCTTGTCCACCCAGCATGTAGCCAGCAGAGGTGATCTACAGCAAAAGTTATTCTATGATACCTAAATGAAAAGACGTGTAACAGTATGATTTACTCAACTTATTTCAGTTGGACTTGCTTATTTAACAACGGTATATTGACTGTATAGGTTGTTAGCACTGAGACATGGATTAGGAATGGTAAACTGGGAGGGATGTGAGTAGTCATGTCTATTTCAGAGCAGTATCATGACACTTGTCCAGATGTTCCAAAGGATATCATTAAGCACTGAGGTTACAAAACTTCATACTAATTACCTGTAAGTTAAGTTTCGGCTTTGGTATGAAGTTATTAGCTGAATTTTGTTCACCACCTCCTCCTCCTCTTCCTCCATATCTCTTCTTTACTCCACCTGCTATTCCTTCAGCAAACACACCACTTGACTGCAACGAGGAAACTGCATGGTATAGAATTAGCACCTTTTATCAAGGCTTGACAAAATCATGAACTCCAGGCTGCTACAGAACCTAAAATTTTCTTACGGTCTCCAGCACTTTTTGTTTCTTTTTCTAAACACGTTTCATCACAGTTTGGCATTACCAACTAAAAACAATACATTTACAGGATGGAAAAAATTCAGGCTTATCAGATAATGTTGTGTGTTTCCGTGCACCTCCCCCCCCCAATCAATTTCAATTTTGGAACCAGCTGACTCAGTTCATGAAGTAATATGATACTGGAAGCCACCCCAAAATTGCATTTATTAATTTCTAAAATCAGTAGTATCAAGAAGGCAAGTGCATGAATTTGTGAAGTGGGAGCAACAACAGCACCATTTAACACGGTCCTAAGGTAACATATGATAACCTCTTAAAACATTATACAGCTTTTGTGAAGATAGTGTTTATGCAGAATATAAGATAACAAAATGGTGACCATGCATAAATTATCTTCAGCTTTAAGATGGGTGGGGACATGGAGCCAGATAGGTGAAATTTTTTATTGCTAGTGGGGTGTGACTAAGTCCCTTGTACTGCGGCCACTTCTGGCCTACTGTACCAGCACCAGATGATAGGTGAGGGTGATTGTGGAGCAATTGGTGGAATGAAGATTGGCAGGGGAAACCGAAGTACTCGGAGAAAACCTGCCCCAGCGCCACTTTGTCCACCACAAATCCCTCTTGACCAGACCAGAGATCAAAACCAGGCCGCCGCGCTGGGAAGACAGCGACTAACCGCTTGAGCTATGGTGCTATGGGAATAGATACTGAACATACCTACATATTATGTAAGGCACGTTGTTTGTAAGCCAACAATTACATACATGGCAATGGTGTGAAATTTTAAACAAATTTAATGTAGACAGAATCTGTCCCTAAGTAATAACATCTTCACAAAAATAAAATAAGAACAGGAGCAGCTATTGGACTAGCTACACATACAGTAAAATGTCAGGAAATACTCTTCACAGCCATACCACTGCACAGTATGATTTATCTGAAATATAAATGATGTTTGAGAACTTTTCGGACAGTCCATTTAAGAAAAACCATATGTGAAAAAATCATCATCATCATCATCACTGGCACGACAGCCCTTTGTGAGCCCTGGCCTTTCTCAGGATTGCTCTCCATTCTTCTCTATTCAATGCTACATTCCTCCAGTTCTTTACACCCAAAATTCTTATGTCCTGCCACACACATTCTTCCCATCTTAACCTTGGTCTTCCCACTCTCCTATTTCCTTCTGGTTTAGTATTAAGCATTTTCTTGATGGTTCTATTCTCGCTGACACGTATTATGCATCCAGCCCATTCAAGCCTTTTCACCTTTATAAATCCAATAATGTCTGGTTCATTAAATAGTTTGTATAGCTCATGGTTATACCTCTTCCTCCATATTCCATTTTCTTCCACTGGTCCGAAGATATATCTCAGGATCCTCCTTTCAAATATACTTAACACTCTTTCATCCGATCTTGACAGTGGCCAGGTCTCAGAGGCATAAGATAGCACTGATCTTATAAGTACTTTATACATCATAGTTTTGGTTTTCCTGGGTATTAATTGGGATTTCAGGTGTTTCCTAAGGCCATGGAGACATTTATTTGCCGCAAGTACATGCTTTTTTATTTCATCACTGATGCCATTTTTACAGTCAACTTCTGATCCAAGGAAGTAAAACTACATACAACCTCAAATTTATATGAGCCAATTTCAACATATGTAGGTCCAGTAGCACAGTCTTTCTTGGTTACCAGCATGTACTTTGTTTTATTTTGGTTAATTTGTAGATTCATCTTTTTTGCTGCTCTTTCCAAATTAAGAAAAGCTTCTTTCATAGATTTTTGTGTTCTACCAATTATATCAATATCATCTGCAAATGCCAAAATTTGAACTGACTTA
>NW_019744108.1:693385-725569 GCF_002891405.2 Cryptotermes secundus
TTCCTGTAGTCCACGCAAAAGCGGAGTTCCCCGTTCTTCTTTCTGACCAAGACGACTGGGGACAACCAAGGGCTGTCCGACTCTTCTATAACGCCCTGTCGTTGCATGTTGACGAGCATTTCTTTCACTTCCGATTGTTTTGCCAGGGGTACTCTCCTTGGTGTTTGTCGGATTGGTCGGGCGTCCCCGGTGTCTATGCGGTGGTACGCTTTGTCTGTCCGTCCGTAATCTTCGCTGTTCCTTGCGAAGATATCCACGTACTCGGCCACGAGCTCCTCTAGCTCTTGAAACTCTAGGGTGTTCAAGTGTGGCTTGGCCGCCCTGGTCACGTCCGCTAACTTCGATGTTAGGCCTGGTGTTGGGGGCTGCTCCACCTCGGGCAAAGCCATGAGTGTTACTGGCTCACAGTGCGCCAGAAGGGAGCCGATCTTGAGCTTGTGGTCGCTGTGGGTGGTATTTACGACCCTCACTGGTACTTCCTGACAGTCTCGAACTAGGGTCCTAGCTATGTAGACTCCTTCTGGCGGGTTTGCCCATGGGCTTGCTTCTACCAGACCGTTCTCCGCCCCCAGAGGGTTCTCCATCCTAGCCATCACTACTTCCTCGCACTGCGCGGGTATCACGTGGTCTCTGGCCACTATCAGACTGGATGGACGGGCTGCCGGTCCCGGGCTCCATAGTGGTACCTCTTCCTCCGCCAGCCGCAAGGTTTGGCGCCCGATGTCCACAGACGCATCATAGGCGCGCAGTATGTCTAGTCCCAGGATGAGCTCATTGGTGATATTCGCGACAAAAACCTACATTTTTAGTGGTCGGCGACCCAGGGTGAGGGTTAACAAGGCTTCTTTCAGGATCGGTAGGGATCCCCCAGACACGGTCTGTAGCGTGAAGTCTGGGTTCGGCTGCCTCTCAGGCCATCCGGCGGCGATATCCGGTCTTGCCACCGTGACGTATGCTCCGGTGTCCACTGTCACCTGGCACGGTTTGTCGCCGACCCACCCTTGGGTGACCAGGCTGGTGTTGGCTTTTTCTGTGATGTCGGTGAGTGCGTAGTGGGGGGGCCTTAGTGCATACGCCGGCGTCCGCCCCTGTCCGCCGGCCCTTGCCCGTTTCCCGCCGGTTGGTCACTCCTCCGACTTGTCTCCTTGTTGCCGGGCTGCCACTCTGGTCTCCTGGGCGACTCTCGCCTGTCTCTAGTTCGTCCGTCTGGGCGCTGTCCATTTTCACTTCTTCTGCCGTATTGGCAGTTGCTCTCGAAGTGCCCTGACTCCCTGCAGTTCCAGCACCTTGACCGTTGTGCGTTTCTTCGTTGGGTGGGGAAGGATCGGTACCTCCGGTACGTGTTGTTATTTTCGTGGGGTCTGGCTGCTACCAGTACGGCCTGCAGCTCTAGGGCTTGTCGCAGGGCCTCGTTCACTGTCTTCTCCCCTCCCAGGAGCAGCTGGATCTTGATGTCGGGGTCGCCTATCCCATACGTGAATGCTTTCCCCGCTTCCCTTGCTACGTAGTCTGCCGGTAGGTTGGGGTAGGCACGGCGGGCGAGCATTTCAATGGCTGTGGCGAAGTCTTGTAGGGACTCTCCGGGGTTCTGTATCCTCGTTGTCAGTTGGCAGCGATAGGCCGCCGCAAAGTGTTGGTCCCCGAAGCGGTCCTCTAGCGCCTGGAGCGTGTCCTCATAGGCCGTGTTCATCGGGATGCCGGGTAGTACATCTGCCGCACGGCCTTTCAGGGCGGTGATTAGGTAGGTAGCCTTGTCCCAGTCCGACCATTTGTTGTGTTCCGCTACGACCTCGAATTGTCGGCGGAACACGCTCCACGTCGTAATCCCGTCAAAAGTCGGTGGTTGAGCGATGCCCGTGCTGATTACTGACGTGTTTGGCCCCTGGACCCTCATCTGCCTTGTCTCGTCCAACCGGGCTTGGGACTCGCGTTTGGCCTCCTCAATTCTTCTGCAGGTTTCGTTATGGGATTTTGTGAGATCTTCACGGAATTTCTTCGCCGCCGCGTCGTGGTGCATTTCTGCTGTATTTAGCTCGATTTGTGTCTTTTCTATTCTCTCTGCAAGTTCTTCCAGCTTTGTATCCATTAGGACCTTGTTGGTTCTAATCTCTTCTCTTATGCCCAATATTTCTTCGTGTCTGGCGTCTGCCTTTTCCTGGTAGGCCTCCGCTTTTACTTGATTAGATTTCACGTTGGCGTCAATTCTTGCCAACATTTCCATCATCTTTTCCATGTCCATGTTGTAGAAGTAAAATACTCGATGCACAACAATCTGTTAGTGGCGTGTTTAAGTTCGTAACACTTCTGACACCAATGTAGCGTGTTTTATGTGTCACGCTACAAATAAATTCACGCCGTCTTCGAATTCTGTAGAACCTTTATTGTTCTTCACGCTTACACAATCACGAGTACAGTAACTATTCACTGTGGCACCTCAACTGTCTTCTGCGACGGATGTTCCTGGACTGAAGACTTCTCGTCGAAGCTGGGCTTTTATAACCTTGGCAGCTGCTAGGTAACGAACCCTCTCTTATAGCGGTGGAGACGTTGCATTGTTGGTTCCGCGTTTCCTACGCAATAACCCATTGTTATCGCGTTGTCTCTGTGGGAACCTTCGCGTATTCTCGTAACCGTGGAGATTCGATGTTCTCGGTACAACGGCTCACTGTTGGGATTACAGTGACGCTATTGTTACTTCCTATGTAACGGTCTATTCTAGTGTTTCCATAGGAGCGTCTCTTCTGGACACCAGACACGTTACAATACATTCACTCTTAGAGCTGGAATAGCACAGTCAGTATTGCACCTTATGGGCTGGACTGAGGGTTCGGAGTTTGAGTCCCAGTAGGGACCAGAATTTTCTCTTCGCCATGTCACCCAGCCTCCTAACTAATGGGATCTAGGGGCTCTTCCACAGGGGGTAAAGTGGCCAGGCCATGAAGCCGATCACTCACCTCCAGCTAGTGCAAAAGTCAAGAAAACTTGGATCTATACATCCATTCCCCCATACATTCCATGGCATAGTGTTTAATTAGTTACACACATGGACAGCTTTAGGAGTCCATACAAAAACAATTTCAATAATATTGGACTTTGTATGTTAAATCAGTTGCCACAATATATTAAAGAGATACCAGTACTATAAAAGTTTAAAAAGACTTTGAAAACATTCCTACTTGATCATTGTTTCTATAGTATAGACGAGTTTCTCTTGTTTGGGGACAAATTCTAGTTCTACTAACTTGTAAACATAAATTTCATGAATAATTAACTTCTTTTTCCATGTCCTGAGTCATGTATGCATGGCCAAAACCATCGGATTTAGGTTTCCATTGTCCACTGCACTGGAGACAGTAAATTCCTGCCCTGGCCTCTGCAGGAACACATATTACAATTGGGGTCTGACAAAATGATACTGAGACATGTATATGAAAAACCCTTCATGGTCAGATTTCCTGACAGGAGTGAATGGAAGACGGGTTTCGGCCCGATAGAAAAGGGGGACTGATCTGGTATACAGATGGTTCAAAGACAAATAAGGACACTGCAGCTGGTGTGTACTGCCATGGCACAAAGCGGAAACTTAGTTTCAGCCTTGGGCAGTACACGACAGTATTCCAGGCAGAAGTATATGCCATTAAAGCATGTATTATGGAGAATTTAGATAGGAACTATAGAAATAGGAACATCTACATTCTATCTGACAGCCAAGCAGCACTCAAAAGCACTTGACAAACACCAGATCAATTCAAAATTGGTCTGGGATTGCCACCAAACCTTCATGGAACTGCCCAAACATAACAGGGTACAACTGATATGGGTGCCAGGGCGTGAGGGTATTGCTGGAAATGAAGCAGCAGACCAATTAGCCAAAATTAGAGCTGAACATCCATTCATAGGACCTGAACCAGCCTGTGGCATCTCTCTAGGAGTTGCCAAACAGGCAATCAGGAACTGGACTAACATAAAACATAAAAAATACTGGGAATCCTTAACTGGACTCAGGCAGGCTAAGGGACTCATACGAGGACCTTCCGCTAAAAGAGTGAAGGAACTGTTGAAGCTCAAGAGGAACCAACTAAGATGGGTGGTAGGACTACTTACAGGACACTTTCACCTCAAAGGACACCTGTTCAAACTGGGACTAAGTCACAGTCCCACTTGTGAGAGGTGTCAGATAGAAAATGAAACAGCCACACACATCCTGTGTAAATGTGAGGCTTTAGCTTATTTAAGACTACGTCACTTGGGTCAGTACTTTATGGAACCAAGTGACTACTTTGGCATCCCCACGTCCAAAATCCTGCGCTTCATCCAAAGCGTGGGGTTGCTGAGGGAATAATTAAAAAAAAAAAGGGGGGAAGCACAATGGACCACTGAGGTCTAAGTGCAAGGGCTGAGAAGGCCTACCCCTTCATTCATACATACATACATACATTCATACTGTTTCAATAAACTGAGGGATATAAGATCCACTTCTTCTCAACAGGCTTGTCATGAGAGTATCATATTATGTCCCTGCAACAAAATTAACTAGAATTCTGAAATTACATGACAAAACTTCCAGTTTAATAATTAAGTTATATGCTATTTTGATTATAAACTCAATTACCAATACTACAAAACATTCAGATTTACACATTCTTACAAAATAAAGACTGATGCATACACTTTATTTTTGTTTCTCTGAACATTGAGGTTTGGTGCATATATTCTTTTGGGCTTTGATTCAGTATTGTGGTTTATTCTGCTTGGGCCACATGATCCAAGAGTGAGGTCTCGACGCCCACCAAATGATGGAAGACGTCCTGGGGCTGCTCCTAAAGTTCCTGGTTCAATCTTTATGCTGGCAATTAGGGCTGGCAACTTTCCGATGTCCTTTTTCCTATCCATAATTTCCTGAGAAAAGAGAAACATATCTGTTATGTAAGATTTGAGGCTTTCTGTTATCTTAAAAAATTATTAATTATCTACTTTACATAAATGGCATCATTATGTGAGTTACCACAGAAATGAATTTACAGTCTTAATGTATTATAGACAGTTCTAATGAACTGTTTTATGCCATGTAAACATAATACTCTCAAAGTAAAATATATCACAATGGCAGTCTTTTGTTTCCTTATATTGCTGTTATTCTGTAGGTGATAATATTAGCGTTATGTGAGATGTAGTTAGTATTTATCAGGGAATGTGAACTGGTTTCTAAAAATTTAGAAACTTATCTTCAAAACAGGCACTCAGATGTTAATCAGACCAGTTAGGTTAATTCATGTAAAAGTGTTCTGATCTTAAAGCAATAAACTAATCAAATACTGGGTATACTACATTCGTGGATATGGGAATTTGTATTTAACAGGTTACAGCTCATGCAAACCTTCGTAACTTATTCATTCAAACTTTTAACGAACGGCGTCATCCTATAAGACTGGATAAAATAACATCTTTCAAATACAGGTACGTTCGCATTTAAAGTGAAAGTCAGTTGTAAACGGAATTTCTTTCACAAAATAAATTATACTTACCTTCACGGCATATAAACATCGACCACTTCGTACGACAATACGACTACTGTATCATACTCATCATGCTCATCATACCCATCATACGGTATCATACCTCCATGTTCACAGCATTGATATAAACGATATCAAGCACCATGTTCGCCACCCTCGCCACGGATCCGATCTGATGTCATGAACGTCATAATAATAATAAAAAAGTTAGTATGTGTGAGTCAGCGTCCAGAAATATATTTCTGGAAAATTTTTCTTGAAGAAAAGTAAAACGACAATTGAGACAGCTATAAATTTGACTTTTGATATTAAATGATATTGTGTTTGCCATCAGTGCAGGATGTGTGATCTTGAATACAAGTAAAAGGGCTATGTACATTAAATTTGTTGGTTAGGGACTGATTGATGTGCACATTACTTAGCAGTGTGTTGGATATTTATTTATTTCGTCTCAGTAGATCATTGTTACATGATATAGGATGAGTCAGTTACTGTACATTGGCTGATTACAATAAGAGAATAAAGTTACAATACTTACAATTGTTTACGATAGATTACAGTAGATTACACTAGTTAAGATTGTATATAGGCTGAGGTGGAATCCATATTATGTCCCCACGGCACGTCTGCTTCCATATGTCCTATTGTACCGGTACTGGTGATAATGCTTATGGAGAATTTGATGGAATGAGGTTTGGCAGGGGAAACCGAAGTACTTGGGGAACACCTGCCCCTGCGCCACTTTGTCCATCACAAATCCCACTTGACTAGACCGCAACGGTAGGAAGCCAGCGACTAACCGCTTAAGCCATGGCGCGGCCTGTGAGATAATATTGGTGAATTTGGTGATAGCATTGGTATAACGTACTACGTAAATAGAGGATATAGATATTTTGGGTAAGTGTAAGGATGAAATATTTGCTTATGCAAACATGGAAATTTTGATTGGAGGTTCTGTGCCCCATCCGGGAAACAATCAGCCTTGAGCCTTTCTTTCTTTCTCCCTGGATTCTCTTCCGTTGTGATGTGATTGTGCATTTTCGCCTGTAACAACATGCCTATAACCAGCACTGACTTCTTTCCAACCCTACCCATTTCCCTGCTCACCAGGTGCATGAGGTTTCCCTCATATTCGCTCGTGCTGCCCTGTTTCCAAATGGCACAAGCAGCCATTTAAGGACCCAGGTTAATCACTCTTGTCTTGTCTTTTATTGTCTCACTCTGCTTCTCAGAGAGAGCCAGTGATAGTAGACTGGGTGGCTTGCAAGTTACTTGCTAGGCCATATAATCCTGTGTTATTGTGAAACAATTGTACAAACTATATACGAGTATAAAGGATTCCCAACATCACGTGGAACTCTTTTTGGCCTGTGTGCAGGCAATACCTGTTTATGTAATACATCAAAACACTAATGTTCTGTCTCTGCAAATTGCAGTATGGCCTATTTACAGTGAAGTCATGGTGTGAGTGCTGACACATAAAGATCAATGAAGGGAAAACCCAGGCTGTCTCCTGTAAAATTCTTAAATAGTCCCTGAGGACATATTGCAACTAAATGGAGGGAGCATCCCGTTTGTAGATAATGCAAAGTATCTCAGTGTCATATTCAACAGGAGGATGACATTGAGGCCCCATATCAAAAGGACTACAGTCAAGGCCCTGGCTACGTATATGAATACATATAAGAACATACACCCTATTCAGAAGTGATCATTTAAACATTACTGAAATTGTTCTTTATAAAGCTCAAAATTAGGTCAGTAATGGCTTATACCTGTTCTGACTGGAAGTGTGTGGCAAATGGTCACCTCTTAAAACTGCAGCACCTACAGAACCGAGTTCTCCGTGCTGTCGGCAGTTTTTACAGTCACACACCAGTCCATGAAATACACATGGCTCCAGAATTCCTTGTGTGTACAGCTATATAACAAAATTATGCAGGTAACAGGTGTAAGTCATCCAGAACCTCCTAAATCCAAGTGTACATGCAATTGAACAAGGAGAGGCCATAAGAAGGCATAATCTGATGCAGAAGTCTGCATTGACTGATATCCTGTGTATATCCTGTGCACAAGAATTGTACATTGTAAAGTGACAAAGGATGCATGCTGTCCATGAAGTAGAAATGTCTTACCTGAACACTGCATGAGTGCAGGTACAGTCATGTGAATCTGTAGTGCAACAAATGTGGTGCCTCCTCAGGGGAACAAACCCCTGCTTTCAGTGAAGCAGAGACCCCATTTCCAAATATAAATGAAGTCATGCACCCCACCAGGGCTTGAAAGCAAGAATGACTGCGCTGGCAATGGCCAGAAGCAATTTATTGGACTGGACTGGACTGAATGGGGTTTGCTATGTTTGTTTGCTTCATGCTAGTTTCTTGTATGGTGTGTTTATAAACCTGAAGAGGGGGGCATTATGTTCCTCTGAAGTTTCAGTTGACTCTCGCTGGACTAACTCATGTAATATCTCAAAAGCTACAGCTCTTTGTGCAAAGTTCCTTTTCCTGTAATGGTGAAATTTGGGATCAACACCTTTCTTTCTGGTTAACCTTTAATGTACGGACTTTTAAATTGCCAGCATCCCCTGCAGCCAGAATTTAAATGGCCCCTAAGCCTTTAACATTGCAGACTTTCAGAAAAAGACTACATATTTTCCGTTCTATGCAACATAGAAATACGAACTAAAAACAGCCTGAAAGACAGTAAAATTTTCTACATATACACAAAAGAGCAGTTTTTACAAATGAAAATTAACTGTGATTATTTTGTCATGAAATGCAAAGTATAATCTTTATTATATATGTTATGAAATTCCAAAGGACTTACCCATAGCTTTTTCTTCAACCTTGAGATATGGTGATTTTGTAAATGTAATCACTATGTACAATAATATTTTGTTCAGACTGTACACGAGTTTGAACTGCCTCACTTCACAGAGTATGATACCTCACATTCTGACGCACATGTGTCAATTCTCAAAGCAGTCCATGACACACAGCGCAACATCACACTTTTACAATAGAAAAGGGTGCTCCTGCTTTTCTTATTTAGTGAACACACACAACGTCTTTGTTTCCCTTTGGTTGGTCAATGTTGTGAATGTTTCACCTCCAGTCGACTCATTTGGGCCCCAGATGAACTTGGCCTCCCCCAAGAAACGCCACTGACCATGATATTCACCTCGTGCGATTGAAGAATCATCTTGGGGGGCTAAATCGAATAAATTATGTTGATTGACAAAGCGACACTCTCACCTGTTAGTAATACTCGCAGAACAGTGATGCAGAGTAATTATAATACTAGTCGAAGAGTGCCAGTCCGACACTGATACCGAAAGTCACAGTGACAAAGATGCCTTTTACTCACAAAGTAATACTGACTCAGTGGGTTTATATGTCTTCTGAGACACAAAATAAAGAAATATATGACAATCCGACACTGACTTCCTAACTGATAATTCACTACTGAAAACCAATCCTTGAATAGTCACACTTCCTTGAAAGCTCTGGAAGCACTAATCTGCGAGCACAGGTGAATATTTACTCCTCAGTTCTCAAAACGAAGCTGGGCTGCTTTTGGCTGACCAGGTCATAAACAGTCATATCTAAACGTAAATAGTATTAAAACCAGTGTTGTGATAAACGTTTTCATTGTTCAGAGCTAATGATTGAACCACTGACATGACTTAGCCTGGGTTTACTCCCAAAATGAGCACCTGTCCTGCCTTATATAAATATAACATTCGGCCACAGCAGGGTGTTACTTGCTGATAGATATATATAAAATTCATATGTTAAAGGTTAAGTAATGTTCCTCAGCATGTGGTCCATGCACTGCTAATGTCATGTATGCCCATCTAGAAATTTTAGCTGGAATTAAAAATATGTGTGTATGATTCACTCTACTGAACTGTTAGTACAGAACAACCTGTGTTTTACATAAACTGTATTCAAGTTACATATGTTATGTACTAATTTCTTCTCTAGATGTCTCAACCATTTTCAGACATCAGGCAATATAAATGTTTTCACAGACAGCTCATGTTATCACAAATATGTGTTGTCTTGGTAAAATTGTTGAAGTTGGAGTTACACTTTTATATACTTCATTATAATACAGTAATGATTTCATGGTATGCATTGCATTATGTAAATAGCATAGTGATTGGCCATTTCTTCCATTTTAAGCATCAAGAGGTGAATATTTGTTACTACTGCATTGGTCTTTTAGGTCAGCACTTCATAATTTTATGTATATTAAAATGTATTGTAGCGTGTTGTGTGTGTCACGCTACAAATAAGTTTACGCCGTGGTATTTGATATAGCGAATTTATTCCACTCGATCACCTCGCACACCTTACAATCATCAGCTCTTGCAGTGTTACAATTACTGCTTACAATATCTCGGCGATACTGGACTGTCTTCTTTAGCGGTTGGATCCAGACTAACTGTGCGAATGCATTCAACCCCGTTTTATAACCTCGGTTGCTGCTATGCAACGAACCCTCTATTATAACCGTGGAGACTCCTGTTAGAACTACAATATAGCAATTGTTGTTTCCTATGCAACGGTCTATTCTAGCGTTTCCATAGACGTGACTCTTCTGGATTCCCGACACATTACAGTATATTTCATACACACATCTTTAAAAATTTTAAAGGACTCTTGTTCAAAACCTACTTTTGCAGGTTTGCCTTTACTAGTCTCAACTCATGTGTTCCATACAATATGAGACAGATGATCAGTCCTCTGAAACCCACTGCTGATTAAGTAGTTTGTAATCAGAAAAAATGAGTCATTAGATGACAGTATCCATCAGGGTCATAGCTGCCCTCCCAGTTTTAGTTCCTTTGTATTTCTCAGCTCCCCACCTGCCTTAGACAAGATGGATGTGAGAGACAGTACCAAGTAATAGCAGCATTGCATGAAACTAGAGCAGCTTTTAATTGCATGTTCTTTCCTGGAGTCGCCTAGTCCTCATCTGTCTGCCTTGTTACATATAAAGCAAGACTGTTCATTAAACTTTAATGCATGGTGAATGTTATTGGTGTGACATTAAACCAATACATAGAATCATGGGTTTTGCGCTCAGCACTAACATTTAAGAAGCAGGGTTTCCTTTCACTGATACTTTGAGGAATATCTTATGCATATTTAGGAGTCTGTCCCACTTATACAAGTCAGGGATCTGAAGTTCAAGTATGTGACATAGTGTAGACCCTGAAGTTTGACTGAACCTATCTTGACCTACAGGCTTAGGCATTTTTTATGCAAACATAAAGGTGAAATGTCTTATCAAGGTCCTGTTTGTCTCTTAGTATTGACAGTACATTTGCCAAAACAGTTCCTGTGAAACTTTGTAGGAAGGATACTCTTAAGCCATGTTTCTTAACTTTTGATCTACCATAATAACTAATTTAGTTTTATTATTTATTTCATCCATAGCTGTAGAGAATTACAATTGAACATGCCAACATATTTTTGAGGTTGGATCCACAGTATCACTACATTATTTAAGAATAAATAATATTTAATAATGGCTGTAGAATATTTGGACCTAAGAAAGAGGAAGTAATAGGATGATGAAAAAAATTCGTAATTATATATTCATATAATGAAGCAGGGAGGGTGAAATGGGTGGAGCATAAGTGCATAGAGATGAGAAATGCAGTCACATTTTTAGTTGAACCTCAAGGAAATAAACTAGCTGGAAGCCTAAGTGTGACAATAAAGTTAAAATGTATTTTAAAGCAATAGGATGTGAAGTAAATTAATATAAGACCATTTGCAATTTCTTCAGATTTTATTTTTGTATTTTTTGTTTCAGACATCATGTATGCTCAAATTAAAATTTCTGGCTGTGTTAACAGTAAGATACTGCTTAGCAGCATAATAAATTCTTTGTCAAGACATTCATCATGTCCAAAGAAGTTGGGTCCCTGCTTACACATAGCACATTTTAAGTGTCTATGTCATTCGTTAAGAACTAAGAACCACAGTGACGCTGAATTTGGTGCGACATCATTGAATCATACTAAGATCAATTTAGAAACTAAATGGAAACAACATGTGAGCAAACATATAGTGACAATTAACCGTAGTTGTTTCATTGTTAGCCGATGGTTTCATCACACTTCAGAAAACTTTGGGAAAGAAAATCACCCAGTTCCAAAAGCCTTTTATATGCAAAATCCAATAGCATGGTTGGTCAATAAATTAAATTTTGGAATGCTAAAGCGGACCTGGGATCCTCACTTTGACGAGTCAGAATTTCGAAGAGGAACAAAACAGGTATGAAGAAAATTGTGACATGCATGAACAGATATTTTGACTACAGTTTTGTATTTATCTCCATTTGTCACTAGAGCCACAAAATGCAACTTTTCCTAACAGCCTGTCATTCATTCAGTTTTAAGTTCTCCCCATTTATGTATTCTTTGCACTAAGTGTTGAAATATCTGCCTCATCTGGAGGTTGCCATCTTTCCATTTTCATGTTAAATTCATGAAACTGTTGAACAGATTTCAGTTAATTACTGTGTGTTAGTTAAATGTAACACCTACTTTACATGAAGTGTAAAGCTAGTTACAAGAATTTGGTACATGACATGAAATATAAACCTCATTATCATCTACAACCTGCTCTTGAAGCATTTTTTGATATAATGAATATATAATGGAACACAAGGATAGTTTGATTCTGTGCAGTTTGGTATGTGTAAGGATAAGCTTTCTGATAATACATCATTATCTGTAGTAAATGAGCACGAAAGCCACTGACATATGCAGCACAGCAAAGAATACAATTGGGAATTATGTATACTCCAAAAGTGGAGACACTCTCATTCTTATTTTTATTAGTGTTTGTCACCAAAACAGATGTGCAGCCACAAATTAGTTATGCCTTGTAGGTTGTAGGTTTGAATAATAATATCAGCATCATGTACACATGATTCTAATAAATCATAACATGCTGTAAATTATAATGTAAATTGGATTGTAAAGAAAAGGTGGAGCATCAAACATTGTGGCATATGTATAGCACTCCTGATTTGTATTCCCCACTTAGAGTGTCAGTTGAGAGAATGTCTATCCAGGCTTACATTTGTTTACTATTTCTCAATAGGCTCTACCTTCAGTGAAAGTCACAGAGAGCCTTCTTCATCTTGGCTATTTTTCCTTATGTGAGTGGTCTAGCAACAGTGTCTCCATTTACCTCCCTCTCGTTTTTCTCCCTTGTTCCTTCATTTTCATCATATCTTTCCCATCCTGTTGTTCCCATCTTGATCTCTGTCTTTCTCTTTGGCATATCCCTTTTACTTTAATGTTTGAAATCTTCTTGGGTATTCTTCTTCATTCTTAGAACAAGCCTGTATCTTATTTTACAACATTGAAACCCCTATTTCAGGTTTCTTTTGGAGCAATGAATTTGAGTACTAACCTGAGGAAAATCTTAAATGGAGGAAATTTAACATTGCGATAACTGACTTGAGGTCAGTAAAAATTAATGTTAAATGAGGGAAGGCTGTAAATTAAGGAACATTAAACAGGGGTTCCATCTTTAAATTTTTTGTATTTTTGTGTGTGTGTGTTTTCTGGCTTTTCCTTCTGTATTTCTTAAAATTCTCTTCTCTGATATACTACCTTACCAAAAGACAATGCCAGAGCAGTTTCCTTCCATACCTTTGCCAGTTGAAATAGCATAATTAAATAAGCCATGAAACAATAAAAGGGAGTTCTTGCCAAAATAAAGATTAATATGAATGGACATACATGCTATTAGTATTCTAACGATGTTTTTAATGTCCTGATGAAATTATCAAATGTGGAACAGTGTGGAAGAAGGAAGAAGAATCAGTCTGTTTAAAACCAAGAAAAGGGCCAATGTAATGCTATGACTTCAGTTTTAAAATTTTAATATTAAGCGAATCTGGAAAGCAATTTGAAAGTGTCTGCAATGAAAAAGTTTGAATGAAAGATTCCCACACTTATTTAATATGATGATAATTGCTTATTTTATATGAGATTAGTGAATATATTTTGTACAAGTGCGATATAAAGAGAATTTTTTTGAACTTGTGGTTTTAAGGGTCATGACACCATGGAGTCCTGTAGGTGGGTACCAACACTTTGGAGGAACATGTTGCCTCCATCTTCAGGACTGAATTGTGTAGGAATTGGTTTGGTTATATATAGGCAAGCTGCAGGAAAGATGGTCACTTGGACCTATGGAAAAGAAAGGGAAATGAAGACCAGTCCAGGCCAGTTGGAACAGTAGGTAGGAAAACACTTGAACACTTAAATATAGAAGCAATATGTTCCTCCAAAATGTATTTGCCTATGAGTTCATACATTGTCACAGACTAGAAGAAAATTACTGCCATGCAAACCTCAGAACTTATTTTCTTTTTCAGTTTAGTATTTCATAATTTATGTGTACATTATATTCAGGCAAATGTGGTATTCTTTCAGATCTTCTTTATTGGTATAGCTTTTAATTGAGAGTATGAATACAAAATCTGTTCATAATTAGATTTTGGTCTTCAGATGTAGACATCCATGTTCGTCTCATAATGGTAACCACCTGTGAGGACTATACTGCAGTGTCATAACCATAAAAATCTTCTGAGTCTTCACAACTTCTAATCCAATCCATTCATATTAATTTCAATCATTTTTCTCCAGGCTGTTTCGACAATTACAATGTTTGTATCACAGAATCTGTTTAGTAGCTTAAAAGGACTATTGACTAAGCAAGCATTAATTACATTACAACGAGATGTGGAGACAACTTGGAGTGATGAACAGAGGCGACATATTGGACTAGAACCAGGAGATATTCAACATGCAGTTCCTAGACGAGTTCACTTTCAGAGAATAGTCGGTAGGTGAAATGTCTGTTACCAAGAAAATAAGCCCCATTTTCACTAACACCAATCAACTGAAATAGTAACTAGGTAAGATAAAAGGTGAAGTTGTGCCATGAAGACATATGGGGGAGTGGATATATAGACCCATGTCTTCTTGACCTCAGCGTTAGTTGGAGGTGAGTGGCCAGATTCACTCTCTGGGGAAAGAGCCCCTGCTACCTGCTGGATAGGAGGCTGGGTGGGCCCCAGAGCCAGTGTGGACGACATGAAGAAGAGAAAATTCTTGACCTTACAGGGACTTGGAACCCCAACCCCTCGGTCATTAAGTCCATAACCAGACTCTCTACCGACTGCACTATCCCATTTCCAACAGTAACTAGATACTTGACTGAAAGGCCATCCTGAGTATTTCATATTTTGTTTCTCAAGTTCCTTTAAATAGGTCGTGGGAACATCCCAGATACTTACACGCTGGTTCGCCAGTCTAACAGACAACACTCACTCCTAAGTCAAAGTCATACATTGCTGGCAACGCTCATATTTATACAGCACTCAATGTCCAATCCACCTCTAGATCATCACATACGCTAACCAATCACATTGCTGGCAGCACTCATATTTATACAGCACTTGCTGTCCAGCCCACATTTAGATCATAACGTGCGCTAGCCAATCAGCACTCACAATCGCAACTGCAAGTCTCGCTCCACCCATTGAGCATGGTATAATAGGCGGAGCCCAAAGCTCGCAATCATCAGTGATCACATTCAGTTCAGAGCGAACAGTCATCAGAGTCATCAGCTCTTCACTGCGACCAGGTAACTGACGTAGTTGCCGCAAGTCTCCAGCGACCAGGCGGCCGACGTAGTTGCCGCAGGTCTCCAGTGACCACGATCTGCGACCAGGCAACCGACGTAGTTGCCGCAAGTCTCCAGCGACCAGACAACCGATGTAGTTGCCGCAAGTCTCCAGCTACCACGCTGTGCGACCAAGCAACTGCGCTTTGCTACCTGCTGCAACTCTCCATCGCACGCACAGTGGAACAAACGGCCTTTTTCAGGGCCCGCAAACTTTCCGAAGTGGTTGTCTATTGGAGTATCAACAAATCCCACAAGGTCATGAGTACCCCTGCCCCTATTTTTCCATATTATCATAACTATATTTGTACCACATCGAAAGTTGATAAAATGTAGTTGAATAGTCTGTAAATTGTTTAATTCCATTCAACATGATGAGTCTGTCTCTTTCTGTAGTCAAATATTTTTTTTTTTGTTAATTCTGATTTGATAGACCAGTAATCTTTCATGGAGAATTTACCATTGTTTTCAAGCTTCTGACAGGAAAATGAAACAGCATTTAAGATGAATAGAAAAAGTATGCTAAATAGGATATTTATGATGCAGGATCTGCTCTGCTCTGTTCCTACCAAAATAATTTAGTATATGGGTGACGTGTGTACTCCCCGCATTCTGGCAAGCAGTGTGTCCTTTCTCACCACCAGACATTACACTGAGTTGTTGTTAGGCCTTCTGCTTTGTAGGAATCAGTTTCCAGATATGATTCTCAGCTGGATGTCCTGAGATTTCTTTGTTGTTTACCTTAGTCCCTGTAAATGCTGAGATAGTACCTTAAAGTATGTCACAATCACTTCCACACCCTCCTCAATTCATCATTTATGATCTCTCCAGTATACAATATTATAATTTAACACAGGTTTCTTACATAATCTAAGAATCAGTTTCTTTCCACTAATCAGTACATTTATTTTAATAATTCTTGCTTACCTATTAGGAAACCTTATTTTTCTCACGTTATTAATTTATTAAAAGATGTAAAAAATAGCAAAACTGTCAGAATTACTTACATTTTCGAAACAGATCAAGCAGGATTCTTGGATGATGTCTTGGCTAATATATTCTCCGAGAAATGCTAATTTGAAACTTTCTAAATTAACTTTGTATTCAACTCTTTCAGAACAGAAGTTTTGTGATGTTGACATGGTTTTCGTTGCTGTGAAGTGGACAGAATATGGAGGATCGAGTGCATTTATATTTGTTGAAGTTGCTACAAGGTGAGAACTGCACCACACAATATTCTAATAGAAGAGTAACACTAAAAATCTGTTGGCCGATACAACTAGTATAGCCAATATTATATAGTGCTTAAATTGGAATTTGCAAAAATATAAATTTTGTTAGTTTTGATAACAACCAACTCTATAATTAACATTAAGTAAACACTTTAAGGTTGCCGATGGCTGTAATTTTAATTATATGAATAATTCACTTTACTTCTACTGCACTACTTTCAATAAAACCTTCTGACCTCCACTTTAGATTCCATCGTGAGTATACAGAAGGTCTTCTGCCTGGCTGGACAGTTTCATTATTTCGGGTTACTCGCTTCAACATTTTACCAAGGAGCACAAAGAAATGAACTGACACACTGTCACTGTATTTGGTTTATATGAAAGTTAATTAGCACATCAGATCATTTGTATAAAATTGTACATGTTAATACTTGTATAATTTATATGTAAGTTTCTGATCTTTGTAAAACTAAATATACATACACCTTTTCCTTGCACTTTCTAATAGCTTCTTTCAGGATAAACATTTCAATATATTTTGCAGCAAGGGTTACACTGTTTTGTTTTCAAAAACATACTTTTGAACACAGTTACAATCATGTAGTTGTAACCGGTCATTACCTACTGACATAAATTCAATAACCCAAGTATCAAATCCAGCACACCGATGGCAAACTGAACACAGAGCCCAGCCAGCAGGAAGACCTACCTGCATCCCGAGAAGGCGAGTATGACTGGCCACAGGACCAGCCAACGGAATCAGGTAATGAATCCCAAGCAAGTGAAATGACACAAATGTCGCTACTACAATTAGATGAGGCAACAGACCCACAAATACAAATTAACCCCAAGACAAGAGACCAACCCGCAGGCAAGGAAACTGACCCAAGTGGAATGAACGAATTTAAAGCTATGTTTGTCAGCACTTTCGCCACCTTCAATAGTAATTTTGTCACCTTGAACAGCAATGTTGCTGCCTTGGACAGTAGATTCGCCACCTTAGAAACTAGTAACAAGGAATTAAAAGAAAGTCATAAAGCCGACCTCAAAGAAAACAATAAAGAGTTAGGAGACAAATTAGAAACTAATCTTAAGAAAGAATTAAGGGAAAGTATGAAAAATTTCAACATGAAAACAGACCTCAAAATAGAAACTGAAAAATTGGTTCAGAGGTTTTATGAGGAAAATGAAATACTCCTCAGAAATCAGGAGTATAGTCCAGAAGGTTAACCAAGTTCAGGCAGAGGTAGAAGCAGAACTAATAGCTGCTAGAGAAAGTGTTGACACTGTTAGGGACGATATGGAGGAGAAATTGGCTCAACAAACTTCCCATTTAAGCAGTACTGTGGAAGAATTAACTATTGAGATAAAGGATACCAGAGCTAAGACAATGAGACAAAACAGCTAGACAACAGAATCGAGTCAAACCTAAAAAGAATAAATAACCTAGACAAAGAAGTAGGCATGATAAAGAACACTATTAAGGAAAACTCTGATGTAATTTTAAGGCGGCAGGGGGAGCATGTCAAAGAGATGCAGTTACAAGCTCACGAAGAGAGAGTGTCAGGAATGAAATTGAGAAATTGAATAATCAAATCAGAGAGTTGAGAGAGCAGACATTCACAACTATGATACTGTTCCACGCACTCCCTACCCTACCGAAGAGAGCAGCGTCAATAACGACAGTGGGCATGGTGCCAGAGACATAAACCCCAACCCAAATGGATGTTACTCCAGTTTTCCAATTGCTAATAGCGGGTTAGGAAATTCAGAGCTCCTGTTGCCCCTATTTGACAACGGCTTCGAATAAGGAGTCTGGATCCGTAGCATTGTTTATTAACGAAGAGAGCTTAACTAAAAGCCCTGTCTTGGATATTTCATTGACCAGTGATATAAAGACCAAGGCTATCCTGGATTCAGGTAGCAAAGTAAATTTATTAGCACAAAGTATTTATGACAAGTTAAACCATTCGGGGATGGACATCCCTACGCTACCTTTGGAGAACATAATATTAGTGACAGCATTTGGAAAACGGTCTAATAGAGTAAACAAACAGGTGATGGTAGAATTTCACATCGAAAAGGATCTGTTTGAAGTTAACTTTTTTGTATCTCCACAGTTAGTTATTGATGCCATCCTAGGTTTTCAGTTCATGAAGGAAAATTGCATAAGTTTGAACTTTGAAAAAGAAAGTTTCACTTATGTGAAGAAGGGCTTGTATGGGAACATCATTCTATCAGCTGGTGGAAACCCTGAAGGTTGAACACAGTGACCAATTTTCCGGGAATGCTGATACTCCTTCATGCTCCTATACTGACCAACACTGCAGTGTCAACTCAGCTGACTGCAAGCTCTCCGTCTCACTATTAGAGATTCATGACTTTCAGAGACCCTGTCTTGCAGTTAGAATCAACAGAGAAGTACTACAAGGTGGATGCCAGGAACCCTGTTGACTCTGTCTACACGATCCCCACCCACAAAGGAGCCAACCGAGTCAAGGTCACTGTGTGGGGTCAACTTGGCCTGCCTGCTTGAGCACAACACGAACCTAAACAAAACCCAGAAGAACTATTCCAAACATTGATCAAGTACCTAGAATTCATGACTGCGTGACCAGGAAAATGCAATTTACTGAAATACAAGTTTCAGGTTGAGACTTATCTCCCTGTTGTTGGTTACTCTAGACCAATTCCATTTTCCATGAGACCGGCTGTCAAAGAACAGATAGCGCAAATGATGATGATATTCAAGAAATTTCCAGTTCTTTCTTAAACCCCTTGACTGTAGTCAACCGAGAAGGCAGAAAGCCCAGGATATGTGTAGATGCTCGAAAAATCAATCAGTTCACTGTTCCTCCACTGCAAGCACTACTACAAAGATTTGAAGGCACAAAATACATGTTGTCCATTGATTTGAGTTTGGCATATCTACAGGTGGAACTCCACAAAGATTCCAGGAAGTATACAGCTTTTATACAAAAGAGCCCTCTGGATTCAAGAATTCATGAGCAGCCATTATCCGAGCACTCAAACTAGCGCTAGGGAGTGACTCTGAAAGCTATGTCGTGTTTTATGTGGATGACATCCTGGTACATTCTCGATCATTTTACAAGCACTTGTCCCATCTTGACACAGTAATAAGCAAGCTTACAAAGGCTGGCTTCACCTTAAATGCGATAAAATGTCAGTTTTGCTTGGCAGAAGTCAAATTCCTGGGGCACCACATCAACAAGACAGGTCTATCGGCCAACCCTGACCACATTGAGGCCATTTTGAATTATCCAGCACCGAAAAACTGTAAACAACTACAACAGTTTCTCGAGACATGCAATTTTCACAGCCTCTTCATTGTCGGCTATGCAGGCTATGTTGCCCCACTCTTACCATTATTGAGGCAAGGGACAAAGTGGGCATGGACAGATGAAAACCAAGAAGCGTTCTTGAAGCTTCGCAATAGTTTCGCACATAGCATTCATCTAGTCCACCCACGTGAAGGACTACCCTATCAAATTTCCACAGACGCTGGCAAAATGGGTATCAGTTCAATCTTGACCCAGAAAGGCAACTCTGGTGAAACCTTAGTAGTTTCCACCGCTTTGAGTGTTGACTCCCGAGGAACAGAGATACACTACTTGCGAGCAAGAGTTGCTAGCTGTCGTCTGTGCACTCCAAAAGTTCAGAGTATATGTGGTAGGTCATCCCATCACAGTGTACTCTGACAATAAAGCTTTGTCTTTTCTAAAGAAGTGCCAGCTAACATCTGGTAAAGTGACATGCTAGATAATGCAACTCCAGGAATATGACCTGTGAGTGGAACACATCAGTGGCACTAACAACTTTTTCGCTGACACCCTAAGCAGAAACCCTGTACGATTGGAGAAGGAAGGTCAGAGCCTAGTAAGCAAACATAGAGAACTCTTAGTGGCCAAGATAGATTTCGGAACAGACAAGACCCTATTAAAGGAGTTCGGGAACTTGTCCCAGATCAATCTTTGATCCCACGCTCACAAAGATTCTTGAACAATTAGAAAAGAACCCCAGTGTATAGAAGGACAAGTACTTACTTAGAGACCACATCTTGTTCTGCAAAAATGACAAGACACACCCATACTGGATAGTACTACTCCCTAGGAACCTAGAGTACAGGGTAATAGAATATGTGTATACACTATCAGGGCATCAAGGCACTGATAAGTGTGTACAACAAATCTCACAATCATTCCACCTAAAGAATTAGGTAGGAAGGTGCGGAAGTACGTAGCACACTGTGACACTTGACAACGTGTGAAACACCCAAATAGGGCAACAGAAATTCTGAATCGATCCCACATACCAGCAAAACCAGGAGAGTTGCTGACAATAGACCTTTATGGCCCCCTCCCCACCGGGCGTGGCAGAGTTAAATATTTACTGGTATGTCTTGAAGTGTTCTCTAAACATGTCACCTTGTATTCTTTGAAATCTGCCATTACTAAGAGTTGCCTAAACAAACTGACCAACCACTACATTAAGAATGTGGTGAAACCCAATATCTTGTCAGATCACGGATCCCAGTTCATCAGCCCATCACGGAAAAAGACACTTTTGGACCTAGGCATTGAAGTCAGACACTCACCTCTCAGACACCCTGAGAGCAATCCTACCGAATGAGTAATGCGAGAGTTAGGAAAGTATGTCCGAATAAATTGTAATGAAACTCACAAATAGTGGCCAGAACTAGTGCCTCCCATAGAAAGGTGGATAAATTCCACAGTGTGTGGAACAACAGGTCATGCCCCTATAGAGCTATTAAATGGCGAAGAAAGACTGAACGTATTCAAACAAATACTAAAAGTTGGACATGATCAACAGCCAATTGAAGATGAGTTGGCTGTAAAAATATTGAAGGCTTATGCTAAAATGAAACTGAAGGCAGAGGAAAGAAACAAAAGGCAGTTAGACAAAAATAAATAGGAACCCAAATTAAATTAATTAATTTTGGTAAAATTTCAACATGCATCAGATGCAACCCAAGGAATAATGGGAAAGTTTCACCGACCATACAAAGGACCTTATAAACCCAAACATGTATGAAATACTCGACGAGAGAGGGAATTCATGAGGGTTATTTCACTTGAGCCACATGAAACCATACCTACAGGCATGTAAGAACTTGTGAATGACCTATAATGTTAGAATTCATCCGTCCATCAGAACGAGTCAAGCTATATAATTACTCTGAAGAAAAAAAATAATAAAGAGTAAGGTATTCCCAAAATTGGGACGAAATTTAATTGACTAATGTCAGGATCGGTCTTCGCTTGCTTGGAAACCAGGATCGTTCGTTCAAATCCCACTCAGGGCATGGATGTTTAGTTTGTGTGTGTGCGTTTTTCTATGTTTGTGTACAGGTAGAGGCCTTGCGACGAGCTGATCACCCGCCCAAGGAGTCCTATCGAATGTGTAAGTTCTAGAAAAACCAAAGTGAATGGAGAAGTTCATGGAAGTAGGCCTAGGCCCACTGGGGCTGTAGTGCCAAGGAAAAAAAAATGTCAGGATTGTCGCATTTGAAATGACCAGCCGTTGTATCTAGTTCTTGTACCACGTAAAAAATATATAACCTATGAAAATAGGAAATCCGCTGTGCACAATTTGGGAAGTTGGAGAATCAGAATAAATGTATACAGGTTGTCCCAGGAGGAATTGACCAAACTTCGGGAGGGTGTTCCTTATGTTAAAGTATGCCGATATAACCCAAAACACCTATGTCCAAAGTTGAACGGTTACGGAGATAATGGCCCAAGAAAAGTGTGGTCTTCTGGCAGGTCCACGCACTGTACCTCTCAGCTGAGGCCTAATTTATTGTCGCGTATCGGGTGTATAACGCGACAACTGGTGTCAGAAGTGGGATTTGGACTTACACACGTGATCAACGAGATTCGATCTCAACACGTTACACTGGTGTCAAAAGTGGGATTTGAACTTACGCACGTGACCAACGAGATTCGATTTCAAGACACGTGACAAACTGGTGTCAGAAGTGGGATTTGGACTTACACACGTGATCAACGAGATTCGATCTCAACACGTTACACTGGTGTCAGAAGTGGGAGTGAGTGTGCCATAGAATGGAAGTAATGGATGAATGGGACACAACTGGATCTTCTGGCGAGCTGAAAGGAAACCGCTCGAGACGAGCAGGTCTCAAGAGGGGAGCGGGTGTAACAGCCGGAGAACGATCACTGCAAGGAGTAGCCATCTCACTAATCGCCAAAGGGTTGAAACAGGAACACACACAACAGAGCACCACAGACAAACCACTTAACTCAGACTGACACCAGCTCACTAACAGNATACTTTTCATGCACTTATATCAAGAAAATTATACCTAGTATGAAGACTTGATTGTAATATCATATGTAGTATATCAACAAACTAGTACAGTGACAGTGTACTTGAATAAACAACTGATGTATCAACAAGGACAAGGATGCAAAGTATTATCAAGCTTAGTGTCATGTATAAACAACAACAAATCGGTGTAAAGTGATACTCATACTCCAAGTGAATTGTAAGCAATAACATTAGATAATTCAGTGCCATTATACAGTCATGTTGAAGAAGCATTCACTTTGAGATAGTGTTCAGTATTTAAAAGATAAACATTATTGTACTACTTTAACTGTACTACCATGTAACTTAGTTATAATCAATTTATGTCAATAATCAACTTATATAAGCATGTTGTAATAATCAAGTATAAGACGGCAGACGAAGCAAATCTTGTTTCAACAGTATTGAACCAAGATATGCTTGGGAGGTTGTAACCAGTCATTACCTACCGACGTAAATTTCAAAAGTTAACGTTTGTTACTTAGTACCAATTTCATACTAAATGTAACTTATGCCCAGTCTTGCATTAACGGTTCTGAGAAGTCGCAATGAGCAATATGCAGATAAGATGCTACTAGAAGGTTCTTTGATAGTCGGTGTGGTATGTTGATGATTACTCATCCCACTGCCAGCCTAATTAAGGGAAGCTTCCAGAATGCTCTTGATGTGAAAAACAATGAAAAGAAGCTTTGAGAAGGATCTGAAAGGTCCCAGAGCATTACATCATGCATCAGGTGAGTTCAAGAATATTCTTGAAGAGGAAGATTCCAGAACATTGCGTCATCCTTTAGTATTTAACCCTTCTCTGATGCGGCACGTTTAAAGGGCTAATTTGTGCACGGACGGAGGAGTTTTCTCAATTTAAATGCCTAAAGTGCNTACAAGACACGTACAAGTAATGGAAAATTAACGCTCATCAATTAGGCTGGAAGACTGTCCATTGTTGCCTAGTGCTGTGGTCATCCAAGTTTGTGTACATCATGTGTTAAAGCCTAGCAAAGTTGTAGAACTGCTGTTGTAAAGTAAACATGTAGTGTGTTGAATAAACCAAGTACTCAACTACCAGTGCTTTGTGGTGGTCTGAAGATTTCTTCGCTGGGTGTGTGATCCCTTCTCATCAAGCAAGGCCTGTTAAGCCCCGAGACAGACTCTCAAGGCTCGAACCCAGGACATCATCCTTTCCACATTACAAATACTTCGACGTGGTTACCAGACCACGTAACGGCACCCATCTCTCATATCAATAACGAAGTGCAAGTACTGCTAAAAATAGCACTCAACGTGACACATCACCAAGCCTCTAACTAAAGAACTCTCACAAGTGGCTTCCCTTAACATGGGGCAGAAAAAGTTTTGTTATATAATGTACAAATGTATCCCTTTGCTTTTCTTCACTCATAGTGCCATTTGAATATATGATGGTGAGACCCTTTGTACATCTGCATGTTTCGTTTTCAGAACTGCTGAATGAATTTCGGGGAAATTTAATAATAGGGCTCTGGACTAAAATGTTTCATATGACTCCAATATGCTGACATACAGGACAGTTATATTTTACTTATTACAGTATAATGATAATTTTACTCAAGAAGGGTTGAAACCACAACAAATGAAAGACCACTGTCATTTTATAAATGTTATATCATTGGAAATGCGTGTACAGTATGGAGTTCTCACTTTCTACATTTTGATACTTTGCAGACCATTAGTGCCTCAGTCTCTTTCGATGTTCAGAACTTGGTGACACAGAATGTTTTCGCTTCCTTCTGTGACAGCTTTCTTTATTCTGTTGCTCTTCATCAGAATTTCCACTCGATGGTTCCTAAAAGCAATATATTTGTTTTAGCAAGATACCTAATATTTTTTGGTTAGGAAAATCAGTTCCTTGTTCTTCCAAGAACCATAAATGGAATCAGCAATTTGAAGTCAGTTATCAGTTAAAAATATTTATTTAGGCATACCATATTGTGTTTATGTGACATAATTCACAAAACAATAAAGGCTGATAGTATGTTTCGAGAACTATTCAGTTGCCTTAGTAGCAGTCTACACTGAAAGTTGTGAAGTGAATTTCGTTTCGATTCATATCAGTCCAGTACAACACCTGTCATTACAAGGGGCTCAAATGTAATATAATTTTTCATAAAATAAAATAACTCATCATACAAAAGAACTGGGATATTCAGTCCTTGGGATCTACATTTACTTCAAAGAATTTTTTTATGGCATATAGTTAATGATATAAGGGAGGTTCTCACCTTTGTTGACTGGTGCTCATGCGAGACACATACAAATTTTGCTGATGAACTGATATGCCTGTTGGGCGATAACATTTGGATTCAGGAAGTTACAATTCACAGATCACAGGAAATACTGAAAATGCTGTCCCTGTTAATTGTGGACTGAGCTCACCTTCGACAACAAACTATAGAAACCAACTGCAAAAATAAACCCTGCTAGCTGGATCATGTGGCTGCATGGTGTGGATTACATTTGGTTTATAGGGTAAGCTTCAGCAACTGTGTTACCCTTCTTGCACTACACTTTGACACCCCAGTCTCTTGAGATAGATGAGTGATTTTGAAGGTGTATGTTCAAGTCTGGCTCCTATGCACTAGGTGCATATGTTTTTGTTTCTTGCATTTTAAGAGTCCCATTGATCTGAATTTATTCACCAAATTGTGAATTGTTTGTATGTTGGCAACTCTTTCATCACGAAATTTACACTGAAATTTTCGCCTATACTTTCTAGCTGATCTGTATGTCACATAGGTGTCATACAGAAATACACGTTCTAAAATATACCGCACCATGACAGAACAAGCTGATAATTTTAACTGAGAACAAATGGCTAATGGAGCTGATAACTGCCTCCAACAGCTGACAAATCATAAGTAAATTCCCATGCATGAACCGCACTGCTCGCCATGAAATATTATTATTATTATTATTATTTAACTGCAAATGGGTTTTCACCCAGTGGCAGTGGTACTACAATAAGACAACAGACAAATATCACACATAAACACGTTCAAACAAAACAGCACACAAAAATTAGTAGAAAAGCGAAACATAGTATATAATAAACTTAACAGTAATGAATGTGTAATGTCATGTTTTCATTTTTCCTTCATTTCGCTTTACTACACTTATGTAATCCTCCCATCCTTAACACTTTTCACTTCACTTTACTGTATTTTTTTCCTGATTTCCACCCCACCTTCACTTTGACTCATTTATCAATTTCCTAACCCTTTTCCTATAATGACTTGCTTTGCAGGAGAGTCCCTAAAGCATCTGAAGGTAGTTGGTTCCAGATCTGTATGGTCCTATTTACAAAGGAGTATTTTCCAATATATGTTCGTTGCACAACTAGCCAACGTTTTAAATATATTGTACAATTAATATTTTTTTCCTTTTTATATTTTTCATGCCCTTCATATCATAACAAATTGTATTACAATATTGAATTGCCAAA
The DNA here is from genome assembly GCF_002891405.2 of Cryptotermes secundus. Lineage (NCBI taxonomy): Eukaryota > Metazoa > Arthropoda > Insecta > Blattodea > Kalotermitidae > Cryptotermes > Cryptotermes secundus. Next base: position 719,715 of record NW_019744108.1, read on the forward strand.
CTATGCTCACTATGTAAATATATATTCACTTCCAACACAGCCATCAGTTGCAGGAATATGGATCCATATCATGACCATAAATTTTAATCACTTGAGTTATGTTCATAGGTACCTGATGATGACTTAAACAGTATGGTCGAAACATGTAGCACAAGTTACATTTACATTAAACAAGTAAAATATATACCTATACCAACATCAGTTACCTTCATTGAAGATATCCCCACTTTGTTTGTTGTGTCAACAGTTTTAAGTAATTAAGTACTTTATGTGCCTCACATGATTCAAAGAATAAACAAAGATTATTTTCCTAAACAATGTTTTCTGCGAGGTAGACACCAAATTTTTAAATTTGTTGGTAAATTTCAGGCTTCAAGGACATAAATTTAAATATAAGTAACAATTACAAATTTGTATAAGCTTTGGATTTGAGAGGTGAATATCAAAATTAATATTGCTGCATTCTAGTGGACTGATCTGACTCTGAAAAAGAGTCCAGTTATAGGTTTTGTTGATGTTACTGAACATTTTGTTTCAAATACTAGACAGAAAGTACACAGTCAGTGGTATAATTGATACAAAAATGGTGATACATTACTTACTTCAGAATGTGATGATGAAGTTTTTTGTCTGCGCTTCCTCTGCTTTTTATTTTTCTTAACTTTTCTGTTCCCCTTTTCCTTCTTGTGCTGAAAATTATTTAGTAATATCATTTCCATCACAGACCACCTTTTCTTAATTCATTCATACTTTCTTTGATCTAACACCTTCACTGCTGGTCACTTAAATTCAGACCTCACTTTAAATACTGGGGTTTAAAGCATATGTATGGGAATTTTGCACCATCTGTGTGGGGGGGGATGACAATTTTATATTCCCTTTAGTAGCTGATGCCATGTAGCAGCATTTGGACGTAAAAGATTTCACACAAATCTTCATTCCTTCCTGATGTTCCTTATGTGACACTCTGCAATGTCTTGTCAGTAATTATCACCTTTGGTGGTGGGAATTTGAATGAATTAGAAAACATTTTCTTCAACACTGGTGACAATGTCTTGTATTTACCAGTCACTCTCCTCAGGACAAGCACATCTTGCTTGTGTCAAAAAAACGACCTCCCCTGGTTTTAGCGTCTTAGATTGTTCAGCCACTGGCAATGAAAATGTCTGATTTTGGAGGAGGGGGCTAAATAATTGGAGAATGTGTAAAACAGTTAAACTTCACAAAAATCATGCAGTACGATCATTTGCAAACCAGCCTGATAGGTATGCCATCTCACAAACTGCTGGCAATCACCCTCATAGCGATGTGCTCTCATGTACTTCTACTGTATATAACTGTATTAATTTTGTTTCTAATGAATAATGATAAATTGGTAAGGGAATTCTGATACTAGAATAAATAATTTCATATACACTATTGTTTGTCATAAGCATTTCACTTTTGTGCCTAATTTACTCAGCCCCTAGAAGAGGTGTACTCTTGGCTTGCCCCCACTCCTGTCCTCAGGATCCAATGCCAGTGTCTCCAACCAAGTCCTTCTGAATGCTGTGACTCAACCAAATTGTTCTACACATTCTCATGTTCTTCTCTAACAGAGCTTCTGTAAGTCAGACACTGCCATAATAATCCTGGCAAGCACAGTAGTGTAACTGGTATTGGCTGCCACTGCACACTACTGTATAAATGTCTTGTGCCTGGTTTTGGCAACTCTGCTGCAATTTGTTGCTGGTTTTGTCAATGATCATCTGCGTAAAATTAGAATTATAAAATGTTCCAGATGCACAGTCAAATAGAAATAGTAGAATGTGAATTACACTGTGGGATTGAAAATAAAAGGAGAAATGGTGGGAAGATGAATGCTTTTAGCAAAACCTGGCTGACCTAATAATTGATGATTCTAAAATGTCATCAGCACTGTCTTCTGATAATTATTCTTACAGACTTGATATAGGTATAAAATCAGAATCACTAAGTTTCTCTAGTGTTACTGATCCTAGAATCTTTTCACTGCCATGACTATGATGAAAACTATGATCACAGACAAAGCTAACTGTGATCTCAAACTCTTCCTTGTAAAATTGTCCCTGTGTTTAACTAACTGAGCACTGTAAAGGCATATGGGAGAGTGAATGTACAGATTCACATACAGGGGATGAACAAAAATATGGAAACACCTTGTGACATGCATACCTGAATTGAAGTGTTTATTTTAGCGATGTTTGTAGGTCACGCTGTCATATCTGCCCAACACCACTACCTGTACAACCTGCGCAATATGTTAAAGCTTCATTTGTTGTCGAGACAGTGTTCTGTGCAATTTTTTGTTCATCACGTCAGAGCTAACAGAATTCGAATGCTGGCAAATTGTTGGGGCCCATATGGTGGGTGCTTCCGTAACCAAGGTAGCCAAGATTTCTGGTGTTTCACGAGGCACAGTATCCAAGATTATGACTGCATACAGGAGGACTGAAAAAACTGCATCCGATAAACACCAGCATGGACAGAAATGTGTGTTGAGTGATCAAGAGAGACGAACATTGTGTAGGATTGTGACGAAAAATAAGAAGACTACAGCTGCAAGACTGTTGAACTGAATGTCATGCTCAAAAACCCTGTCAGCACCAAAACAGTACAAAGGGAACTCCCAAGCAGGGTATTTCTGGACGAGCTGCAATCCCAAAGCCACTCATCAGTGATCAAAATGCCACTAAAGAGGACAGTTTGGTGCCAAAGTCATAAAACCTGGACTATGGAGCAATGGAAGACAGTCATTTGGTCAGATAAGTCCACCTTCACACTGTTTCCGACTTCTGGCCGAGTTTACATCTGGAGAATGCCATCCCAAGCTTACGATCCAGATTGTTTGCTGCAAAGAGTGAAACATGGCGGGGGTTCAATCATGGTATGGGCAGCCATATCGTGATATTCTGTCGGACCCATCATTACCCTGCAAGGTCATGTCACTGCCAATGACTGTGTGACCATTTTGGACAACCACGTCCATCCCATGATGCAAACTTTGTTTCCTAATGCTGATGCCATTTACCAAGTCAACAATGCCTGTGTTCACATAGCTCACATCATCCAGGACTGGTTTTCTGAGAACAAAGATGAAGTGTCACATCTGCCACGGCCCCCACAATCGCCAGATATCAATATTATTGAGCCTTTGTGGTTTGTTCTGGAGAGCAGTCTGCATGCGCACTATCCATCTCCATCATCGATAACAGAACTCACCATGTTTTTCAGGAAGAATGGTACAAGATTCCCTTGCAAATCGTACAGGACCTCTATTTATCCATTCCAAAGAGACTGCAAGCCAGAGGTTGTCCTACACCATATTAGTCATGGTAATGTGTTTTTTGTTGGGTGTTTCCATATTTTTGTCCATCTCCTGTAGAATTCCAAAAGACATGAACAATATTTCGATTTAATACACATACAAACTGCTATATGGGAGCCAGGATAGCACAGTTGGTATAACGACTGGCTATGGGCTAGACGACCGAGAGTTCAAATCCCGGTAGGATCAAGAATTTTCTCTTCTCCACGTCATTCAGACCGGCTCTGGGGTCGACCCAACCTCCTAACCAATGGATACCAGGGGCTCTTTCCCTGGGGGTAAAGCAACTGGGGCGTGAAGCTGACCAGTCACCTCCAGCTAGTGCCAAGGTCAAGGAAACATACATTCACTCCCCCATACACCTTCATGATGTAGTGCTTAATTAGTTAAGCACACGGGCAACTTTACCTTTTATGTTACATACTTCTACATAAAAAAGTCCACAGTAAATACTGCTTGTATTATGGTCCACAGCATATAACCCTTACTGAAAAGTTCATGTCTGGTGCCTATCTTTCTTTACTCTTCCCCCCTCCCAAATTTTGTTAAGTATCTTTATGTATTTTACTAATGTTTAACTCCTTCCAATTTGTGACAGGAATCTCACCAAAATTTCAGAAAGCCCAATATGGAACAATTATATGAACAAAAATACTGTACGCATAATCCAAGCATTTGCCTGGATGGAATGAGGAAAACCACATTATAGCTCAAGGTAGTTGGCCTCTGGACCGGAAATCAAACTCAGGACATCTTGAGTATGATACTAGACCCTTAATCATTGTTGCAGAGACTCTCACTAGAAGCACCACATACTGACACAAATTTATCTTTTCTTTTACCTTCTTTTTCTTCTTCCTTTGTTTTTTTGCTTTTATATCTTTCTCTTGAACTGTGCTAACTTTGGTTGATTGATTCTGTATATCTGGCTCTTCTTCAGGAATTAGCTCATATGTTTTTCCATCAGGACTCTATAAACCATAAAATGATGAAATGAATAATGACTACATACTCACATAATTTTTGAGTGGGGGGTGTGCAACTTCATTTCTTGTCCTAGTGTCAGAACGCTTACTGCAGGTGTTTTTTAAACAAATGCAGAGGATTATAACAACCTAGGAGAGATTACCATACTGGCCCTAATATAAGGTGAGGGTTTTCTTCAAATACTGCTTCTTAGAAAATAGTAATTGCCTTATTTTGTGGTATAACATGAAGAAGATGATCATGGGAAGTAACTCTTAGAGCTAAATCGCATAGTCACTTTGTCAAAAAAACTTTTTCCCGGTTTTTTGTATTGGAAAACTACAGAGTTGCCCTACATTCGGGCTTATACGGTAACAAAGGGCTAGAAAGATTACATGAAGAGCTTTATAATTTGCACACTTTACCCAATTATTATAGGATGTTTACATCAACAAGGATGATATGGACAAGTCATGTAGCACACAGTGAAATGATATATGAATACAAAATTTTGTTAGAAAATTTCAAGGAATGAAACCACATTGGAATCTTATGTGGAAACACATGACATCACTAAAATAGATCTTGGAGGAACAAGGCATCAAACTATGGACCAGATTCAATTGCCTACTGATGGCTCAACCCACAGGTGAAGTGCTAGTGGGGTGGGACTAAGTCCCTTGTACTGCAGCCACATCTGGCCTATTGTACCAGCCCCAGATAGGTGAGGGTGATTGTGGAGCAATTGGTGGAATGAAGATTGGCAGGGGAAACCAAAGTACTCAGAGAAAAACCTGCCCCAGTGCCACTTTGTCCACCACAAATCCCACTTGAACAGACCCCCGGGATCGAACCCAGGCCACCGTGGTGGGAAGCCAGCGACTAACCGCTTGAGCTATGGTGCGGCCATGTGAACATGTAAAATGGTCATAATAGGCAATACTAAACTAAACTCCATGGTTTCAGTCTGCAAGCAAACTATACCGACCAAGCTACCGCTGCTTGTTGGCAAAGTTAGTGCGAACTTTAGTGGATATAGGGTGTCGCATGGTCAGTACAATGAATCCTCATAGCCGTTAATTTCGGTTTTCTAGACCAGAGCCGCTATTTCCTTGAAATAGCTCCTCACTTATCCTCATGACACTGATTGAACCCCGTTTCAGACACACACGTCATCATCAGTAATCTGTCAGACGACAGGTCCACAGTCTCTTCCAACACAATTCCTCCACTTAATGCGATTTAGAGCTTTCTCCTTCAAATGACAGTATCCTCTTCTGTCCCCAAGGTCATCCAGCATCTTCTTACGTCTTCTTGTCACTTCTATCCGCCCCTCTATCTTTCCTTCAATAACTTCTTTTAGAAGGCAGTTTATGCGTAAACATGACCAATCCAATTAGTCTCCCGTTTTCTTATTTCGTGTAGGATATTCCTCTGCTCACTGACTCTAATTAACACTTCTTCATTTCTCACATAATCGGTCCAACTGATCTTCTCCATCCTTCTCCAACACCACATTTCAAAACTTTCCAGATGTTTCTGA
>NW_019744108.1:726174-743833 GCF_002891405.2 Cryptotermes secundus
CTTCTCCCAGTGAGCACATCTCCAGGTACATCATCATCTCCTGTAGCCTTTCCATTCCTCATTTCCTTGATAGCTTTTTCCACCTCACTTTGTAAAATATATGGTCCTTTCTCGTCTGTAGGACCATTTTTTTACAAAGTGAGGTGGAAAAAGCTATCAAGGAAATGAGGAAGGGAAAGGCTACAGGAGATGATGATGTACCTGGAGAAAATCTGGTAGCGCCAGGAATCAAACCCAGACCTCTGGATCTGTAGCCAGAAATTCTGACCACTAGACCTAAGAGGTGGTTTTAATAGGCAACACAGAATATGAAATTATTTGTTCTGGTAAATCCTCTGACCAGTGTAAGTCTATGTAATTTATTACAAATGAAATTTAATTAAACTGAACAAAACTGATATGAAAAGTGATCTTACAAACCTGGGAGTAACTACTTGCATTTAGCAAAAGGCAGGTCTGCCAAGTTAATGTTTCACTTTTATATTGCACAAGATAAAAAAAGGTCTGCCAACTTTCCCACCCCTACCCCCAACTCAGGTCCACCATGACTAGGAGTGGATCTGATGGATGGGTTTTCTGAATGCATTTGTGAACCTTCAGGTTCTATAACAGCTGGAAATTTTCTGATCAGCTGAGTAACTTTTCAAATATAGTCATCAAGCTATTGTAACCATACCTTAAAACAATCTCTTGCCAAGTGCCCACGTGTTCCACATTTTGAGCATGTCGTATTGAAGACTGCCTCAAGTTGAATTGTTTTCTTTCCTGACCCAGGTATGTGTATTTTTCTCCTCTGTTCATCCTGACTTCAGATAATAAGAAGTTATAGTTAACTCACTAGAACTAGAAGTATGAGAACCATTAATAAAGTCTCATGCAAATAAGGGCAGAACAGAACTGTACATGCAATCCTACTGATGGATTACAAACACCACAGTACATCCAGGATGTGTCTTATGAGCTTTACTTCCAGTACCACCACACAAATTTTACACATCTGTTTTCTTACACTGATCTGTGATGCAGTTCTACAACATGCAATAAAATAAACTTCATACATTTCCTTGTTTACACAAAAGTTGTATACAGCAGACTCCATTATCCAGGATCTAAGCTTCATGAATTTCATGTGACTGCCGAAAACTATAAAGAAACTTTAAAAAATGTTGCCTTGTACATATGTTTACCAGCCACATAGTAGTTCTCATAGCTCCCACTATAAGTGTTGTTCATCATCCTCCCTTATGTAGGTGCCATTACAGTGAGGCTAGTTGAATCTGTGTTCACATTACAGTATACCCAAAATATTTCATCTGTCAGTCCACAGTTCATTTCATTTTGACTGACTTTCTTTCTCTGCATGTTTAATACTTCAGAGGTTTGTTTACTAGACTGTACTGTATTGGGTTTGTATAGTTTTCTCATGCAACTGGCAGATACATGTAAATGGCACACTCCATTTCTCATACATTCCAGCTACCCAGGATTTACTGTATTTGCTTTAATAACTGTTGTCAAAGAGTCCTGCTCACTGAATAAAATATTCCTTTATGTTCAGTTTTCTTACACAGTCAATTCAGTGCTCTATAAAAGATCATACATAGTTTAGTTTTCCTGGTTAATGTTGATTTGGTGTGGGACCCTGAAGCAACTGCTTCATTTGCTCTACCTCCAATCTGGCCTTGTATAGATTGGTCATTCCCTTGCGATAGATTGTACAGCTAAGTTGCATATTTCCATGACTTCTGTAAATGGGCTACCACAGGCTGGCAAAAAATAGTAAGGCCATTTTCTAAATATGGTTTTATGCTGACCATATGCTTAGCTTGGTGCCTATACTGTACCTGGAATGCCTGCACTACCCCCAATACATTGCAAAGCTGTTGCTGTACATGCAATAATCTGTTCTCAGAATTGGACATGCCATAATACTGTTAGGCACTGATGCCTGAAGCCACTGGAACTGGCCCCCTATGCTGTTACTCACTGTATCTGAACTCCATTTGGGTCCAAGTCCTTTCCATTTCCTTGATTTACAACTTTCATGGACAGTGCAATTTTATTGTCATCCTGAAACAAAATATATAATATAACAATAATACAATAACAATAATCATCACGATAGTTGGAGATCTACAGGCCACCTCCAATCATTAACACATGTAATGGTAATCAAAATAACATTTTAAATAATGTGTATTTTGTTAATTATGTTATGGTATTAGTAAGTGGTAATAAATACTGTTTTTACAAAATGTTGACACCTTGATGTCTTTGAAAAGCTGCCTTTATAGTCGTAAGTTGCACCTACGCTTCAGTCAACATTGCAATGTTAACCTTTGCCACAAATTTCTATTGTTAACAGTATACATATTTGCTGAAATCAAGATTTAATGTATGAGTGAATCAATGGAGTAATTATCTGTGGAAACTGTAGACAGAGATAAGAACTCTCTATTTCAAAAGTACTGCCCATTTGTTGCATTCAGTATCATTCCAACTAACATATGGGTGCAGATTAATACAAGGGAAGGTTATATAATGTCCGAATAACAGTTTTTAGTGAAATTTAAAAAGTGTCTTATCAGTGTACATTTTAGATCTGAGGGCAAAATCACTTAACCACTGACAAGTTACAAGTCAAGTTGTGTCAGTATGAAATGTGCCCCTGTTATTTAGTGGTGAACTAAACAATGATAAAAAAGTTGAGCAAGAGTCATGGATGCACTGAAGGTATGTGGAGCCACAACTTTTGGTATTAAACCATTCATGTTATCCCAGAAATTATAATAGGGGCAAGAGAATGACAATTCATACTTGCCGTAATGCTGATAACCTTACACCAAACCTTCTCCCCTCGCTGCAAAACTTCAGACACATCATCAACAGCCACTTTTGACACTTGTGTACGATGAACAAGCCCTTGGTTTTTATTTCCAGGGATCCGAACAAAAGCTCCATAACTGTGTACAGATGCTACCTGCATGTAGATGTAAAATAAGTCACATTTTCAACTTTCCTTATTACATGTTCATCAGAATGTCCCTGATAATTCTGGTCCTAATAGACTATCTTCAGTGTCTCAAAATACTGTAACATTTATGTCACTTTGCAGTTTGTCAGAGCAGTAATTTTCATGTTGTTGGATCTGAGGTTCTTATGGCAGTGACAATGAACAGTGTGGTCTTCTGTGTTGCAAAGCCATTTTGTTCAGGGCTAGCCTGATGTTCTGGAAGAATATACCACCTCCATGAAATGTCACCTGATTCTGCAAGGTTTCCTTGGCATACTTGGTTATGACAATTTCCACATCCTTATACTCTGTATGGATCCATGGAAATAAATGTATATGTATGTACGTACGTACTCTTCAGCTCTGAAGCTGGAGGTGGTACATTGCTCCAAATTGTTCCGCTCTCCTGTAACTACACAGCATAACCCAGATCACCATACTCTTCAATTTTGAACATAATTAAAATTTCTAAAACACTCTTCTCACAAATGAACAATGCTTATATCAATTTATTGTAATTCTAAATTGAGATCATATGCATTACGGGTTTGTTATCATGCTATTTTAGAAACTGTATTTCAGGTGAAAATTACCACTCAGCCTACTGTAAACAGGCCTAAATGTTACAGCATTACAGAGTCTCAAAAGATGATCCACTAAGACCGAAACGCGTCTCAATACTATACTGACGAAACCGTAATAAAAGCTGCTGGAAATTGTTAACTGATATGTAGTGTGAAGTTACACGACATGAAACGATTTAAGATTTTGTGTTGCTTATGACACAACTTGGGAAATTTATTACTGTATGTGTTATATTATGAGCACAAAGTATGGGGTATTTTGTATTACACCTCTCCTTTAAATATTGAGTTTAAAAGTTCCGAATTATTATCACGTGACATTCTGGCACCGCTGCGCTCCTCCGCCAAGTACACAAACTCAATGCCCTCAATGCTATTCCCATCGACCCCATCGACGCCCATCGACCGCCATCGATAAATAGGTAACACAGGCCACCAACCCTCGCGGATTACATAGAGCTAAACATGTAGCATGTATTGGTGGACAACGTACGAAAAGTGCGCGAATTACTAAACGTGCAGTAGGAGCATCTGATTTCCTGGTGTTGGAGTTCAGTTAAGTCTAGTTCTAGGTCACGCCATAGCTCAAGCAGTCAGTCGCTGGCTTCCAACCGCGGCGGCCCGGGTTCGATCCCGGGTCTGGCCAAGTGGGATTTGTGGTGGACAAAGTGGCGTTGGGGTGGGTTTTCTCCGAGTACTTCGGTTTCCCCTGCCAATCTTCATTCCACCAATTTCTCCATCATCATAATCACCCGGGGCAGGCTACAATAGGCCAATCAGTGGCCGCCGTGCCGAGTGGACCCAGTAGGACTCCACACCCCACTAAGCGAATTTAAAAATAAAAGTCTAGTCCTGGAACAAATCGCGCTCAAATCCTACAAATTATTCTCGAAGTAGTCACGTAGTCGCAAAGGCCAGTACACAGGATGCATACAGGCGCATCAAATGTACCGTCAGCGCGACTTTGAACGCCTGGGAAGTGGGTTAGTACAGGTTTCATCATTTGAGTTTTCCACAAGTTCATTTCTCCTCTGAAGCAGTAACTGGTGTCAATTGTGTTAACGACGGTCTTTTTTCAACTTGTTCCTCGAAATTCAAGTAATTTGCTTTATCGGTAAGATCTGTGAGGAAATCAAGTACTAGCAACACAGAGAAGCTTTTATTTGTGGAGGTAAGTCATCTCTGTCCTGAAGAAACTCCACAGTTTCTGGAAGAAGTTCTTGAAGGTGAAAAAAACTCCTGTTCTCAGCCAACGGATATCAGTGTGTAATGTCAACAATGGAAATGAATTTCGCCTGATAGTTGTCTAAATAGTCTTTGTTGAAGGGCCCTAGCACGGGACGAATTTAAATTTTTGCACAGCACTCATCTGACTCATCACATGTTGAAAATCGATCACTTCTTTCCATAGAGCTTCCCGATGAATGACAAAGTGAGAACTAAATGCTTTCGAAAACAGCATTTTTTTTCTTTTTGCAAAGCTCAATTAAGTCAGCCTTTTCATTAGTCGTGGCCGGAGCGCCATCTGTTGCCACTAACATAAGTTTATGAACTTTATGAATGGGAGTGTCCACTTCCAGTAGGCTAGCATAAAAACCTTCAAATATGTATTCACCTCTAGTCTTCTCTACTAACGATACTTTTCTCAAAAGTACTTCCCTGTGTTGGAATCGTTGAAGGCCAACCGAAGAACAAGTAGCTGTGAAAACCAGAGACATTTATAGACTTATCTAGCTAAATTCTAAAAAATCGCACACGAGAACCACGTGAAGAGCTACTCAGAATCAAAAACATTCAGCACGTAACAGCGTATGAAATATGCTACCACAATTCAACTATTTATTTCTGAGTACGTCACTGATCCTCGGTATGCTCGGTATCGACTACAGATACTGACTGATACTGACTACTGACTGATGTAGTGACGTATTTATTACTTTTCTTCAGGGAGGCAGAATATCGATTAAGTTATCCCACAAATTGTGAACCGTGAGAAAATGTTGCCCCCGTATGCTAACGAAGAACTGAGCGATATAAATAAGAATTCTGGTTATGATCTTTCGAACGCAGGTTAGAATCTTCCGGGATTTGTTTCATAACGAAGGGAGAACACGCGAGTGTCCTGCACTCTGGTGTTCGTCGTTGAACAAGAACTGGAAATTCTAACAATAATTGGCGACACTGATTGCATAGCTTGTATGCCTTGTATCGCTTGTATGTTCGCATTTGTTCCATGTTCCGCGTCACCTGCAACAAAATTAGTTAGAAATGCCATTTTGGTGCGTCGAAGCTGAGTTGGTTATGGTCGATATTTCCTTTCGTTTCGAAACACTATAGTGCTTTTAACGAAATTGTGTGTTCTTTGGTGGTGTTTTATAAAGTTTTAGCCATCTGTAGGACTGATAATTTCAGGTAAAATGATTATAAACTGTAACCAGATTATGTGGCTAGATAGTACATATGTTTCCTTTAGTGTAAGACTGTAGACGCGAGTTACAGTAGGTTGACGGTAGATAAGTTTTCGGGATAATCTTGGGTCGATCAGTGGTTCGAATATGACAAGTTGTTTTCATCAGTTCTTCCAGTAGTATGTTGAACAGAACCGTGAATGGAATATGACACACCCATCTTCTATGATAATTTAACGATTAGCTCTCCACAATAGCTTAGAAGCTCCGTATTCAGTCGTGCTGCAAATGTGAAAAATCAACCAGCTGTACACTTTTGTAGTAGTATGTAATTCACTTTATTACAAGTTTCCGCCCTGTATTTATTTTATTTCAGGTCTTATTTTGTTTCTTTTGAGTGTGCTACCAAATTGTAACCGTAGTCTGAATGGTGTTTATGCACAGAGTTTGCTCTGTCTGTAAAATTGGCCAGTATCAGAGAAGCATGTCATGCGTCAGCAGAACCAATTAGAATTTCCAAGTCTAATGTTTCATTTTCTTTTGGGCCCACCCAGCCTTCTATCCAATGGGTACCAGGGTCTCTTTCACTAGGGGTAATGTGTCTGGGGCATGAAGCTGACTACTCACCTCCATCTAGTGCTGAGGTCATGAATGGCAGAACTGTACATTCACTCACACACATACATTCCTGGGATGGTAATTAATGAAGCACAAGGATAACTTTACATTAACTCTTTTCTGAGCGCTTTGTACACAGGTTTTTATGGTTCATGTTTGTTATGTGGTTTTTAAGATGACTATTCATTAAAAGGGTCCAATCAATTTGAACATCTGGCTGTTGACCTAATTCTTCCAGCCCCACTATTGCCCTGGGGTCTGTTCAGCCTCTAGCAGAAATGAGTACCAGGAATCTTCCTGATAATAAAGGGTGGCCAATGTGTACAGCTGACAACTTCACCACCATCTGTGAGCCAATTATCCAGAAAATGCAGGAGCTTCAACATCTCACAACCCTATGGGTCACCATGGCCTGTTACAGGGATACCTTTACCTTTGTGTGGTTTAGTTTGTACAGTTTAAGAGAAAGGACGTGTTCATGTTAAACTAATCATGTAGCTTAAATATCCAAATCAGATTCAATTTTGAAGCATCCAGCATTACTGTGTGGATTGGCATATTGTGGATACAGATGTCCTGTAGGTCAAAGCAGATTTTGAGAAAAAACATTTTGAGTAATAAAAGTGGAGATAGATACAGTTACAAATGTTTAATAACAAAACTTTATGAAACTGTTGCAAGTCATTCTAACCGACCCACTCAGTGAGACTTCTAGCCGCACACGTTGGTTGTCATAACGGCTCGCTCGTTGTGTCCACTTACTTTACTGTCATCTTCGGCCGCTGGCTGCTGGACTGCTACGGGCAGCAGCGGGTACAGCTGGCTTTACCCTGCTTCACTTACCATACTTACACACCTCTGATCTTTAGGGCAGTGGGTTTAGTTTGGGCGCCAGTAAACTGCTACTATCAGTTTACAGATTTTTGAAAGCTGTGAAGGATTGATAAGGGGGTAGCGGTCGTGCGTAGCTAGTCCTCCAGTAGAACTAAGATTCAGTTCTCAGGCCGTTTGGCAGGGACTTGCTCAGGAAGGGAAGTGGGAACTCCTGTTATGACACACACACACTTTGTTCCACAAGACACTTTATTAAACTGTTGTCAATAGTGGACGCCACTAACACACTAGATTGAATTTGCGTCCAAATAGTTTGCGATCTGGAATACGACTTTTTGCAGAATGCCTTCTCCTCGAAACTCTTGGAGTCTTCTCGGTCCACAAGTCAACTCCCTAAATTATGAGGATTGGTCATTTTCAAAAAGGGAGTACACTAATTAAGTACTCCCCCAATCCGTTTAGGTATTACAGGGAATGTAGGCACTAAAACTTAACGTAAATCCTGTCAGTGGTTTGACAAATGTTACCCTTGGCTTGGGCTGAGAGACCACCCATCGTTTAAGTTATGGTGTTCAAAACTGTCACATATTGTGTTCTCAAAGGACTCAGACAAGTAAAATTTTGTGTGACTTTCTAAAGAGCCAAGCTGTGGGGGGGTCTTCCTCTTTCACTTCGCATCTGCGTTGACCAGTCTTTTTTTCTTTTGTCTTTTTCATTCGAGATTTGGTCTAAAACTCCTTCTGGGTGGGAAGAAATAGCCTATGTACCTCTCATCCATTTGCTGTATGTTACAAGTAAACCTAACCGAACATGTTAATTTACATGGATCAGAACATGCTACTAAATTAAATCAAGCTGGGGTTGGCAGATCGGTTATGTCATCTCCTGTATTCCGAAATGTACGTTATACAGAATATGTTTTCTGAAATATTTTCTGACTTGTTGAATGTTTAGTTAGTAACGTGTTGCATCAAGACATTACATGCAGGCTTCTAAATATGTGAAAACTGCAGATTGCAGGAATGAATTTGTAATTGTAATCCTGGGCTTGCACTTCATGTTCATTATAGTTTGAGAATTAGGATAATTGATCTTTCACTCTGAACATTATGTAACCATGAACTACAAATCATATGAGTTTTCTTAGTGATTTCCTCATGCATTAGGAATTACACATATCCTTTTCATTTTCCCCTTTCATAAGAGGGATTTTTATGTTTATCAGAACATTACAGAACATCTGTGAAGACACATGCTCTTAAGTAATCACAGATCTGTAAAAAAACTGCCAGTTGTATAAAAAAAAGGAGCAACATGTACAGTAATATTATAAAACTTTTGGCTAAAATAGTGTAATGGGTCAGAGTGAAACTCGGCTCGGGTCACTTCTAACATACATTAGTATATCAATTTTTTTTTTCTTTCAGTGATACCAAAATATGACCACTCTTTTCAGAAGAATGATAAATTTCTCATGAACTTTTTAGGTGGTATGAGTGTTAGTAGGATCCCAAAATGTTGTGTGGCACTAGAACTTACAAAACTGTGGAACATTGTAACCTTTGTTTTACATTCTCATGTATGTAGTATAATGTATAGTGATCTTGAAAATATTTGACGACATTTTGATGGATTTCCAAGTGTTCAGCATGTTTCCTCAGCCAGGCAGTCTGGATGAGACACAGTTGTTGTCTTCTGATGAGTTTAATGCTGATCAACATCATTCTTTCAGAAGCGGGAATGATGAAAAGTTTCCAGCTTGACATTGGCACTTACATAGCTGAAGTTTGTTAAGGAAATCCCTGATTGCATCTTCATAGGCCACAATGTTTGCATTTCTTCTTTGCAGTTTCAAATTTAAGTTGCTGATAGCCTGTAAAATATCCACAAGGTACATCAGTCAAAGCTGTAACGTTTTTATATTTTATGACCTTGTAGAAATTTTTTATTTCTTACTGGAATTTGTATAGTAGGCTCAGCATATTTCCTTTTGACAGCATTGGATATCTATGAAGGAAGAGCTTAATGATCACTTCCATAATCTGTGTAAAGAGCTACAAACCCCTGTATTTAAGAACTCCTTTTCACTGAACTGACAACTTAAATTTAAAAATTCAGCTAAGTACATGTCTCATCTGCAAGGGACTTAGTAATGCAAGCTTGGATGATGCAGTGAGGCCCAATTATGTCTGGATTCTTAATTTGACAAGTGTGATGAACTCAGCCATGCATCACTGGTGCATCATCAGTGTAACCGCCAACTAGCTTATCCTATGGAAGACCACTGTTAGGACAAAATTTGTCATAATATTGGAAGCCTTAGACATGGTCTCAGTGCTTTTGAGAAAATTTTTTCTTCTTCTTTTATGGCTTCATTATCCCGAAATTGAGAATACATGAGCAGCTGACAGCATTGAATCTCAACAGTGCTTTCATTGCACTGAATTTGAAAAATGTATGGTTTGTGCGAATGCTCTAATTTTCCCACTTGCAATTAAAACACATTCGCCTGTTATTTGACACTAACAGAGCATTGTCTGCTATGACTTCATATAAGTGGAGTTTCTGCTAGAAGAAAAAATCCATGGTGCTCTGATGCTGCTCAAAATATATTTTCTATTTCAAAGTAAATTATGTACTTTATGCTATTTTCCACAATATTTTGACTCATTTGTAGCGTTGAGCTTATAATTTTTAGGTTTTAATATTTATCATTTAATGTGGGTAATGCCAGCACCAGAATGAGGAAAGTTTTCTAAATAACACGTCATTGTGGTGTTTGTGACTGATGTGTATGTGCTCTAGGTTGGTGTGGAATTGTTTGTTTGGAAATTAGATGGGAAATAATAAGACACATGTCTTCCCCATTTGTCCAGTAGATCCTTTTTTCTCAAATATATACTTCAAAAGTTTTCCCTTTTGTATGGCTACATGACACTTGCCATGTAGGTACTGAGGTTTGGTATCCAAGGGCTAAGTTTCCAGATTCATAATGCGGAGATCCCAGACTCAATCCTGAATTTCCAATTTTTATTTTGTTTTGTGTTAGTGAACATGTAAAAATCGTTACAGATCACATATTTAAATTGATCCTTGTGTAATATATTCATATATACATGGTAGAGTCATTAAGTTCGTGGAATGTGGTTTTATCGCATCATATCATAATACAAGGTATTCACATACACTTACTGAGATCCACATTGGCTTTCAAAATAGTTGTCGTTGGCCGCTATGCACGTCTGCCAATGTTAATATAGCTGTCGAAAACATTGCTGAAACATATTGGCAGTAAATTCCTCTACAACCTTTTGCAGCCATTCCACGGACTTACTGACTGTGGTAGTATGTGTATATATATATGACTGACAGACGAGTGAGATATACCAGATTTTTTGATGAATTGTATGCAGTCTTCGAAATGTGGTGATGGAGAAGATCAGTTGGACTGATTATGTGAGAAATGAAGAAGTGTTATTTAGAGTCAGTGAGCAGAGGAATATCATACACGAAATAAGAAAATGGAAGGCTAATTGGATTGGTCATATCGTATGCAGTAACTGCCTTCTAAAAGAAGTTATTGAAGGAAAGCTAGAGGGGCAGATAGAAGTGACCAGAAGACGAGGTAGAAGATGTAAGAAGATGCTGGATGACCTTGGGGACAGAATAGGATATTCTCATTTGAAGGAGAAAGCTCTAGATTGCATTAAGTGGAGGAACTGTTTTGGAGGAGACTGTGGACCTGTCGTCTTGACAGATTACTGATGAATGAATGTATGCAGTATAACTTTGAGCAATTCAAAAGGGCTCTTGCAGTTGCTAAATAAATGCCATTACTAATGTGCACAAAAGAAGCTCATACCTAGGAGGACATTTACAGTTGATGTGTTATCTGAAGTTGTTGGTAAATAAAGGAACCCTTACTGAATTGTTGTCTGGAGAAAGAGCTTTGTGGTAGAATTTATAGGCATGCAGAAATTTGTGTATTTACCTTTGGTCAGCAGAAGTTTGGAAATAAGTGAGAATGGATTTGTACTGCAAAACAGAATTAAATATATTAGAAAAATATTATTTCTGAACTAAAATAATAGGGTACTTCCCCATAAAGATAATATGAGGGGCAGTCAAAAAGTTCCCAGAATGGTGGTATAGAATTCTAATGGTAGGAAATACGGCAATGCTTACCTAATCACCTTCAAAGTAGGACCCTTGCGCGCGCGCGCACACACACACACACACACACACACTTGCTCCATCGATCCTGCCATTGTTGGAAGCAGTGGTGGAAGGCTTCTTTTGGAATCTTTTGGAGGTCAGCCATCGCTCTCTATTTGATGTCCTTCATGGTTGCAAAACATGCCTCTTGAGGCCCATTTTCAGAGTAGGGAACAGCCAAAAGTCACTCGGAGCGAGATCCGGAGAGTTAGGTGGTTGATTGATGTCAGGAATGTTTTTCTCCGTGAGGAATTGCTGCACAACAAGTGATGTGTGGCTCGGTGCGTTATTGTGATGCAGAAACCACTGTCCCTGCCACTTGTCACGCCGCTTCCTCCGAACCGCATCGCGCAACTTCTGCCAAACTTGCACATACAAATGGCCAGTAACAGTCTGTCCAGGCAGTACAAACTCATGGTGCACCAAACCGTCGATGTCAAAGAATGCAATGAGCATCACTTTGTCTTTGGATCTGACGAGGCGTGATCTTTTTGGCCGGCCGTGTGCCACTCCGATGACTGCATCTTCGTCTCTGGGTCGTAGGCGAACACCAATGACACCAGTGACGATCTTTTTGAGAAACATCGGATCCTGCGTACTTTTGTCAAACAGATCACCAGGGACATCATGCAACATTCCATCTGATCCATGGTCAGCTGCCTCGGAACAAACTTTGCACTGAAACGTGTCATCTTCGAATCATCGGACAAAATGGCATGAATGGATCTGTGAGAGATACCAACTTCTTGCTCCAACTCCGTGATGGTCATTCTTCGATCACACTGAATCAGTTGTCGCACTTTTCCAATAATTTCTTCGGTTCTGGATGTCGAAGGTCTCCCGATGCACTGGTCATCCTCTAACGTCTCCTGCCCTTTCTTAAACCGGGAAAACCAGTCGTAAACTGCGGATTTCTTTAGTGCAGTATCCCCATAAACTAGTTGCAGGGCCAATTGTGTCTCTGAAGTAGATTTTCCCAATTTGCAGATGAACTTGATGTTCGCACGCTGTTCAAACTCCGACATTGTGCCGAATGACCAACACATCTAATTCAAACGGAACAGTGAAGACAGTGTACACTGAAACCTGTCCAGACCTGTAGCGCCTGTGAGCAGACATGCCTAGCTCCCCACCACAACAGTGTGTGTGCTATCTTATCGCTCGTTCTCCGTCTGCAGGGGAATTCCAGGAACTTTTTGACTGACCTACGTATATTAATATAATCTTGTAATACTATATATATGTACAGATTTCAGAATCCTTTTGCACCATTATCCATTAATAATATTTCTGAACTAAAATAATGGGGTACTTCCCCATAAAGGTAAAATATTAATATAATCTTGTAATACTCTACATATGTACAGATTTCAGAATCACTTTGCACCATTATCCATTAATTTTGCACCAGCATGTGGATACAAGAAAAACTTTGGGAATAAACATAATAACTTTATAATGACAGCATAACAGTCTGTGTTACTAACTGATGGTGACATTGTGCCCATGCTCAAATAACAGACAGAGAACAAAGTTGCCCCTTTGCATGTAAAGGCCCAAAGTGAAACTACAGAACCAATTAGTATTTGTAATTGTAATTGTAATTTATTTCAAGTTCCAGATGATCCAATAAAACTGATTACAAATCATAGGATATAGAATATGTCAAATATTAATTAAAATATGTCAGGCTAAGCAGAAGAATGTAAAAGTACAGTTCAGGTATAAGTTGAGCTCAAGTAAATAATTAGAACATGTCAGAATTATAAAGCAATAAAATAAATGATACAAAAGACAATAAATATTATCATAAATACAATAAAACTATTATACAGATAGACTCATATAATTCAATATAAAGTAACTAACATACTATTCATATAAAACCATTAGTTTACAACATCATTCATTAACACTATAATACTTCTCCAAGTCATAAAAACAATGGGTAATCAAGTATCTTCTTAAATTGCTTGTGTATCCTAACAATCCCCTTTATTTCAAGAGGCAGATTATTAAATAACTTTATACCTGTAAAGTAAACGCCTTTTTGGTACAGTGTTAAGGTGGAAGTTGGGAGATATAAATTACTACTATGCCTTGTCTGGAGGTTATGTGTATCATGATTAGTAGTGAAAAGTTTTCTGTTCTTTGATACAAAGAGCAAAACTGAATAAATATATTGCGACTTCAACCGTAAAATTCCAAGCTGCCTGAAAAGATTTCTACATGAATGCCTATAACAATATCCTGTCATTAAACGAACTGCTTTTTTTTTTTATCATAAAGAGTTTCTTGGTACTGGTTGCCTGCCCTCAGTGTAAAACACAGCAGCTCTTTCTAATAAAAGTAATTTGCTGGAGGATGCCGAAGCTTAAGAAATCATGCTTATTGTGAAATTAGGAACAGATTAAATTCAGCATTAGAAAGGAATTAAGGCCAGATTTTTTTTATTGCTAGTGGGGTGGGGCTAAGTCCCTTGTACTGCGGCCACTTCTGGCCTATTGTACCAGCCCCAGATGATAGGTGAGGGTAATTGTGGAGCAGTTGGTGGAATGAAGATTGGCAGGGGAAACCAAAGTACTCGGAGAAAACCTGCCACAGCGCCACTTTGTCCACCACAAATTCCACTTGACCAGACCCAGTATTGAACCTGGGCCGCTGCGGTGGGAAGTCAGCGACTGACCGCTTGAGCTATGGCATGGCCAAGGCTAGAGTTAGTAATACAGAAAATGATAAACTGCAAATAAAACTGGAACTTATACATAGGAAGTGTAGGATGGAAGAATACCAAAGTAAACAACGAAATACCATCCAGAGGGGTACAGATGGATTGGCAGCCTCAGGAAAAGGATGGAAGGAAATGTCAGACCAGGACAGGAGAGGTCTAAATATATGTAGTAATAGCAGCAGCAGTAGTAGGATGAGGAGGAGAAATAATTCGGGAGCATGAAGAAAGCAGTCTTCTGGGATTTGGCACCGTGTATATGTGGTGTTAACCGACGTTTCGGAGGAACGTATCGCCTCCATCTTCAGGGTAGAAGAAAAAATATAAGAAATCTGCAAGCGAAGAGACCATGAGAACCGGTAAAAGCAAACTGTGTCTGCTCTCACGGTCTGTTCACTTGCAGATTTCTTATATTTTTTCTTCTACCCTGAAGATGGAGGCGATACGTTCCTCCGAAACGTCAGTTAACACCACATATACACGGTGCCAAATCCCAGAAGACTGCTTTCTTCATAGTCACCGCCGTGAAAGCCTCAAATCTTACAATTCGGGAGTAGTTTGCTACTATTCAGTTTGAAATCTTGCATATATCTGTGCCCTAAGCAAAGATTAAGATATATAAAACTATAGTATTGCTTGTTTTATATGGATGTGAAATGTTACCCCTGACTCTAACAGAAGAACATGACTTGAGGGTCTGGGAGAATTAAGTGTTGAGGAGGATATACTCATATGGATCTAAGAGTTACAGGAGGATAGAAGAATGCTATTTCATGGAGAGACCTTATGCTTTTAAATTGCTAATAGTGTAACTCCAGTTGAGAATTCAGAGGGATATATTTTTATTTGCTATATATGGTTTAGTGTTGTTAATTTTCTATTCATTATTCTGCATGCCTTTCTAGTTATACATACTATCAAATGATGATTTTGTGAGTGAAGTTAGCACTTTCTAATTAACTGACTAGAGTAAGTGCCTCCCACTCTTTCACCTGAGGATGGTAACAGATGCAGTTTCTGAAACATCGTTTTCTTTACAATACTGGATGATTGACAAAGTCCAAAACATAGTAATCCCTTATATGCATTGCTGTCACAGAAATTTCACACTTCGCACTGTAAGAAACTGTCTTAGATAAATGTCTGCAGGACTTTTTATTGGCATATGATATCTGATAAAATTCAGAAGGCTTTGACTTCGTGTTGAAGACTGAGGTGAGGTTCTTGCACATAATTTAACATGTGTTTAGGGCAAGATGTGTACAGTAAGCAGTCACAAAGGAAGCCATGTGAATTAACTGACTTCTGATCAGTGGTTATTCCAGCCACAATGACTGATGACTTTCTTTCAACAGAGAGGTCTCTGGTTTTGCCAATGAGTGAAGCTGTTGTCTACATGATAATCAGAACTACAAGTCATGCATTTTAAAATGTTTGGTACATTTGTCAACAAGCTATAAAATCCTAGATGTCATGGCTACCTGGCATCAGAGGTGTCTTCAACTCTGACAAGAGTATCAGGTCTGTTTAATATTGTCTTAATGTTAGTTATTTTATAGTATTTTTTTTTCTTCAGATTGAGGATGTCTGAAGGAGAGAGTGATCAGTTCTCCTTGCGGTGGAACAATTTCCATAGTAATCTTACGTCTGGCTTCCATGCATTATTACAAGGAGAGGATCTTGTGGATGTTACGTTAGCTGCAGGTGGCCAGTTTGTTCAGGCTCACAAAATAGTGCTCTCAGTCTGCAGTCCATACTTCAAAGATCTGTTTAAGGTATGTTGAAATAAATTACATTCCATACTGATAGCTCAGGATCAGATGAAGTACACAGGTTTTTGTTAGTGCTTCTTAATCTTAATACGTTTACACAGAGTTGTAAATGAAGCTCCAAAAATACACATATCCAGTCACCACGGGGCAGGTTAATGGAAAACACTGATGACAGAATTTGACTTACTTCCTTCCCTTTCATTGTTAGTTTCTGTGAAAACATTGTTTCTGTTGTAGGTTAATCCCTGTAAGCATCCCATTGTAATTCTGAAAGATGTGTGCCACAAAGATTTGGTTGCTATCCTGCAGTTTATGTATCGTGGAGAAGTGAATGTACGACAAGAAGAACTGGCAACTTTCCTCAAAACAGCTGAGATGCTACAAATTAAAGGACTTACTGGTGAAGATTCTCCTATTGTAAGTTCAAATATAAGCAGAATGAAAGATATTGTAATGTGTTTGCGTTACTGAAGATGCCGTAGAGATGGTTAATTGGTTTATTTAACAATCTACAAATAACGGCTACAATTACTTATCTCACAGTTGCGGGGTTTCACACTTTATAACCCTAATCGCATTAATCTGTTAACACTGTTGCGGGGTTTCACGATTTATAACCCTATGCGCAAATCAGTTCAGTCTGCCTTCAGTAGGCTACACGATTACAGTCGGGGAGCTAGGTATCACTGTATCACACGCTCCCAATTACACAATCACACACACGTCCGGATCTTCTTTCCGCGACGGCTGCTATACTCCAACTGTAGTCCGCTGACTGAAGAACTGTTGATAACACACTTGCTCGACTGCTACAGTAGAACTCGCTGGTAGCCACATTAGAACTGACTCGTACCAGCTGTGCAGCTCACTTGTATAGCTGCAGTACTTGCCGGTTGCGTAATGAGTGCCACGTCACAGTAGGAAGTTGATTACGGTTACGTAGCGTTGCGCGTTACGTCACCGCGTTGACTTGCGTTGCCTAGCGACCAGGTTGCGGGGGCTCGGCTATCTTCGGCTCCGCTCAGCTCTCTTCGGCTCCGCTCGTGACGTCACCGCGCGTTGCGCATTGCGGGGTGATTACTCGCCTATTACGCGCGCTAAGTTACCGCTACGTGGAGCTGGGACGGTAGGGGTCAACATGTCACAATACCTATTGAATTTCTGCTGCAGCATTTCTAAATGTTCTTTAATTGTGTCCATCACCACTTTATTACCGTCATCAAGTGCCCATACAGTCGGGGACATCTCAAACGACCCATCTGTAATTCTCTAATTAGCAACCAAAATTTGCTAACTACTTCAGAATACAGCTGTGATAGAACTGAAACAATTGTAAAACGCTGGATCTCTACTCTTTGAACGGAAAAAGTGACACTATACCGACTTATTTTTAAAATATTTATAATTTTAAATGAAGTCCAAAATCGGTGGGTGCATCGTTACAGGATGAAAGTCATAAAGTTGAAGAAGATCTGACTTGTAACAAA
>NW_019744108.1:746345-794567 GCF_002891405.2 Cryptotermes secundus
CGGGGCTCGGCTATCTTCGGCTCCGCTCGGCTCTCTTCGGCTCCGCTCGTGACGTCACCGCGCATAGCTGCCAGGATGCGGGGTGATTACTCGCCTATCACGCGAGCGTTACGTTACCGCTGAGGGGTGGGAGGGGAACGCTGACTCACCCGCCGCGTCACTGCTGGTGTGGGGGTCAACATGTCACAATATTAAAGAAGCATTTTATTTTTGTTCTTTTGCTTTTTTCTTCTTAAGCATTGTTAATAATGCATCGTTCAGCTGTAGTATAAAATTGTCTATCAGAGGCGAGGATAATAGAGATGTAGAAGATTCTAAAAATTATTACATGCTAGACTTGCAAGTCATGCATAAAAAATTGCAGTTGAGAGTTACAATTCGTATTTCCTGTTCAGGAGGTCCTAGGTCTCTTGGAGACCAGCCTTCATGATTGATGTTTTAATGGTCTTCCTCAGTTTCTGCTGCCAGATGCTGCAGTAATATCTTAAAATACTATCCCGGGTCTGGTCAAGTGGGATTTGTGGTGGACAAAGTGGAGCTGGGGCGGGTTTTCTCAGAGTATTTCGGTTTCCCCTGCCACTCTTCTATCCGCCAAATTCTCCATCATCATAATAACCCGGAGCAGGCTACAATAGGCCAATCAGTGGCCACCGTTCCAAGTGGACCCAGTTGGACTCCACCCCTCACTAAGCGAATTAAAAAAAAATCTTAAACTAGGTTGCAACTGTTTTGTTCCACATTCTGTCCAATTCATTATGTACACATGAGTTAGACATCTGCAGTTCCCAAATTTTCTAGGTGGAATTAAAAGAGAATGTATCGATCTCCATTAAGACATTGGTGTTTCCCCCCCCCCATATGTGGGCTCTTAAGTTAACCTCTTTTGCTTTGTGCAGTAGCACATGTACTACTCAATCCATTGGAATCGTAATGGTTGGTGATGGCACAAATCAACTTGTCAACAAAATTTGTCTCTCCCTTCTTTAGCTTATGGCAAAAGTTTGTTTTTAATTCAATGATCTATGAGAATTTTTCATTGAGAAAGGAAGTACTACACTTCAGTACATTGTGAGAAGTGGCTAATGCTGTAAATTACAGTGAAATAATTTTGGTCTGGTGTAGAAAATTCTTGTTATTTCTTTTCTCAAAATTTAATTCAGCTCTCATGTCCAATTTATCATCCAGTCATTTGACAATAAATGATCTCAAATGAAAAGGGGTCATAAAATAACAGGAGAATTAATTATCAAAAATGCAAGTTTATTCTTCACAAGAGAAGTTGGTTCAAGTGGTAACATTTCTGGTTTGAATTTGAAAAGTGCCTGATTTGAGTCTTTGCTGCGACTATCCTGACTGGTTTTCATGGTTTTCTTCAGTTTCTCAAGGCAAGTGCCAGGATAATACCTTAAGATGTGACTACTTCCATTCACATTTTGTGTTCATTCTTCATTACCATCAAGTCGATGCTGTAATCAGAGTTAGTTACAGCATTGTTAAACTACAGATAAGTAAGTTTCTTCAGGATATCAGATTTACAAGAAATAAATGCCAGTAATAACACATTAATATTGATGCTTTCTTAGACATTTAGATTTAATGTTATTCTTTCTTGTAGGAGGAAGATATTACACCAGTCCCACAGCCCTCTGTTAGAACGAGAGCTCCGCGCAGGGTGTCAGAAAAGGTATGCCAGTACCTACCTCTGTATTGAGTTATATTAATCATATTTTAAGTGGTTACCAGCAGTTGGTAAACTTTATAACCGCTGCCATGTGGCCACATAAATTCTATCTTGCCAAATTAATGAAAATTAACAGACATGAACAAATGACCCTAAAATGATGTCATTGCAAATTTAAATTGTTAGTGCAGGTAGAACAGCAGTGCATGTAATAGCCAGCATAATGTGTTAAAGTGAGCAAATTGGTCCGCAGATAATGATCACTCTAGATTTGTATTCAGAAAGTGTTCAGTTTGAATCTTGGCCAGAACAGCTTCTATCTTGAATGAGGTTTTTTGTGGTTTTCCTCATTCCCTCCAGGCAAATGGTATTATAGTACCTCAATTAGGCTATGACTGCTTCCTTCTATATCCTTTGGCAACATTCGTGTATCATCCTACCATCCAACACTATGTGGTCTCAATACTGAAAGTGTCAATAATGCGTTCTTTTTCACCACAGTCGTTACATGGCACACCAGAGAAGAAAGAGACTGTAGCCAATCCTGTAACTGCAGAGCCTGAAGAAGCCTCTGCACCTCCTTATAAACGTATGAAACCTGAAGTATCCAGTGCAGTATTAAGTTCTCCTGTTATAACTGAGGAATCGTCTGGTGTAGAGTTCATTGAAATGACAAATCCAAAACAAGAACCTGTGGAATATGAGACTGAAATTGAAGAGGTTAACAGGTTACAGAACAGAGATGATCCTTTGGTTCAGCTGCTTGGAGGAGAGAGTAGTCAGACTCTTCAGGACTCATCACAAGGTTTGTGTTGTGTCACGTGTTAGTGACTAGGCTGATACTTGCATTAATTGAACATTTACCAAGACTTCAATATTGTTATTTTATAATTTTATCACAAAACTACTTTAACAATAGCTACATGATATTATCTTTCAGCGTCCTGTTGCATTGAGGTATAACTTATAGTCTTGATTTCCTTCTTTTATACAACAATATTAACTTGAAATTAATTCACAAAATGTTCATTAAATGTTTAAGATGTCATTAAAATTGTTAAAATATATATATGTTCGGTGTTATGCTACATATTTCAGCCGCATAGAGCCATCTTCAGGCAACATTTTTTAAAGGAGTTTACTGCACTGTTCACTTGGTCAAATAGTATACATTAAGACATGCTGTTGTCATTAATTTTTTTAATTCTGATGTTGTAGGATGATTTTATAGGACAATTTTCTTCCTATCATATGTATTGCAGCTGTTTTCCTGTTCCATTGGGTGTGCTGCTCTCTTAGCTGTGTGTATCTAGTGTTGCTTTGTGTTCGTTTTAATGATTATTGCGTGATTGTTCTCACTTAAATATCCTAGGTAGCAAGTATACTGCTACCTATTGTAAAGCTCATACACTGTTTGGAATATAGGATTGTGTGTATCGTTCATGTGTAAGTGCCTACTAATTTTGTAAATGTGATATCTTTCTAATGTATTTAAATGTCTGCCTTTCCTTCCTGTCATCATGACGTCCATAGTATTGTGATGTATTGCGCTATGGAGGACATCCCCTCCCCCGCCAGCGGTGATGTGGCAGCATTGGAGCACTGTCGCTACTATGGTAACAGGCCAGTCAACATTCTGCCCCCCCCCCCCCCCCCCCCGGCCCCAGGCGGGAGGGGGGGNCAACCATTGCCGCGGTGATGTGGCGGGGGATGCCGCGGTTACTGCACAGCAGGAAACAACTCTAGACAGTGTTGCCCAGCAACACCTGTAAACAGGCGACATGGCAACAGGGAAGTGAGGCGCTTTCCATTGTCTGGCTGAGGGTTTATAAGAGAACTGCACAGCCGCCAGAGTCAGTTCAAATGTAGCCATTGCTGGAGACAGTTGAATGGATTTGCCGAGATGCAGTTGAACAGCACTTGAGTTAGTGAATTGTATAAGATTAAGATTGTATAACTGTGAATTGTATAAGTGTGTGAGCACGAGCGACACAGTGCGGATCGAGCAGCCGCCGAAATCAGTTGAATTGGAACAGTTGCCGAGTTCACTTGTGGCGGAAAGAAGATTACCAGAATGTGTGATTAGAAGTGATAGTGTGAGAAGTTATTGCGAGCGTGTAATATAGTGACACTAGTATAGCTCCTGTATTGTACTGTGAATAAGTGAAGACTAGTGAAGATAGAGTGAATAGATTATTGTGTAGGGTTGTAAATTGTGTGATTGTAAGAGTGAGTGTTCAATAAATTCGCTACATTCAATATGGCGTGAAGTTATTTGTCGTATTATACACCCAACACGTGATAGTATCTTTTATTATTCCATATGTATGTCCCATAGCTAATACATGATTTGAATAGCCAGAATTACTATTATTGGTTCCAATTGCCTGAATATGTTCTCTGTACCTTATGTTGAATGTCCTCTCAGTGTAGTGAATTAAGCATGAATTAATGTTGTTAAATTAATATTGTTGCATTATAGACAAATCAAGAGTATAAGTAATAGCTACGTATTTTTCCAAAATCTTCTACCTTACGTCATTTATATTACATTGAAATCACCAATTAAGGTTTCTTTGGATGTTAGTGGATTTGAACCCTGAACTGAGAAAAAAGCTTAAAGGAAATTTTTCACTTCGATTATTGACTTGGAATCACTGTAGTTGCGTGTTAAATGAAAGAAAGTTTAAATCAAGGAACAGTAAATTGGGGTTCTACTGTATGTGGCCCTGATCATATTGACTGTATGGTGTGATGTTATTGATTTTAGGAAATTGTAAAGTATGCTTTTGAGGTCTACTCCAGTGGCATAACATTCATATCAGGTTTCATGAATAATGATCACGTAGGTCAGAATTTGGAATTGTGGGGGGAGGGCACAAACACACATGGACTTATTGAAGCTCGGGCTATGTGGGCCGTGGCACCATCCTGTTGGAACCAGACTTTTCCTAGATGCATTTCTTCAAGAGTTGGTTCGAAAAAGTTTCTAATCATGTCCACATACTGCTGTGAATTGACATTAACTGCATGATTGTCTTCTTCAAAAAAATAAGGGCCAATAACTCCAACTCTTGACAACGCACACCATACTGTCACCTTATCACTATGAAGTCGCCTCTCATGGAGCTCTCTGGGATTGTTACCACTCCAATAGTGCATATTCTGCTTGTTGACATATCTGGATAGGTGAAAATGTGCCTCATCACTAAAGAAAACAAGTGTGTGCAGGGGGGGGGGTAAAGTTTCCAATAACATTTCGCACGCCGTTATTCGGTTCAGGAAATCATGTGGTGACAATTCTTGCACAACAACCATCTTATAGGGATGGAAATGAAGATGTTCGTGAAGAATTCGGTGCATTGAACGATTGGCTATGTCTAGGGCGACTGCACATTTGCAAGCAGAGCATCTTGGAGATCTCAAAATTGACTGTCAAACTGCCTCCACATTTTCTGGCATCGTAACGGTCCATTGTCATCCTGATGATTTTTTCACCACACTCCTGGTTGTCCTAAAGTTCTCTACCCACAGAACAATCAATTTTCTGGTCAGGAACCGGAACTGTGGGCTTAATTCCGAAGTGAGTACAGAATGCTCGCTGCACTACCACGTAGGAATGGTTGTTCGAAAAATAGGCTTCGACAGCAAATGCACGCTGCTCACTCATCCACCTCATGTTTCCTACTGAGGGGTATTAGACAGAAACTTTCGTGACTGCTGCATTCGCCGAGCCTATCCCCACTTTTCTGCTACCTCCCCGCCCTTCACAATGCGTCTTCACAAAAAGGAAGTTTCTTCGCCCCACCCTGTACATTCAGTGTGTCTTGAATTCTTATGTTGAAACAGATGGAGAAGTATGGTGAATATAATAGGCACATTTTTGCATATTTTCATTGCAGTTGCATCAAGAATCAAAACAAAGGGTTCAAATAGGTCACTACCAGATCCAATCTTTCACCATTATCACGCACACTCAAGCTCACTTTTGCTATGTAGTTAGGAAAGTATCATTAAACAAGTAGGAAATTGTGACAGGACTAAGACATTTATAGTGATTACAATTGTAAGAGAAAGGAAGGAACATTTGTTAGAGAAGGGGCCCACACTAGACTTGTTGGCAGACAGCAAAATTTATTGTTTAATACAGTAGATTTTGAATGAAAATCAGAGACCAGTGGTTGATTAGAAAAATTAAAATTGAAAATCGACACAATTTATTTTGCCTGTTGAGAAAATTTTCTGTGCATTTTCATGCTTTTCTGTGGATCCTTTATTTTCTTTAATAAATGTTTTGGCCCTTTCTTGCTTAGTAAGTTGATTATGTGTGTATATCATCATAATCTTCCTAGACATGTACACTGGAGGAGTTTGTCTTAAAACAATTTCCATTCCTCCCTTTCCATATACAAGTGTCCCTCTTGTATCAGTGTCCACACCTTCCTCATCAATTTTGTGTGTTTTTCTCACCTTAAGTCTTCACCCAGTCCCTCCTCTCAACAATGATCATTTAACACCATTCTTTATTCTGTAAAAGGAATTTTATTGTTATATGAGGTGTGTTCAAATAGTTCCCAGAGTGACAGTGTGGAACAGCAGTGCATCAGTCATATTAGGTGTCATCTCATTGACCTTGCAACCTGACCACTAGTTACACAAGTCATTTTATTCCAAGTTGGTTGACCATTCCGTTTAGTTTTTATAACTGGTATTGTGATCAAATGTGTTGTTGTCTTGTTGTGTCTAGTATGGAGGCAGTAAAGGAGGAAAGAATTTATGTTAAATTCTGTTTCAAAGTAGGGAAAACAGCTGCAGAAATGTAAAGCTTACAGCAACAGTTCCTTGAGTCAAACAACGACCTACAAATGGTTCCCCCATTTTAAAAATGGAAATAATGTAATGGATGATATTGAACAGACAGGCCATCTTTTTTTACCTTCAAGATCTGAGCCTCTGATTGCCCACGTGAAGAACATTATTCATTGAAATTGCCTGACTGTCCTCAAGTTACAGAAGAGGTTGGGATGTCCATTGGTTCATGCCATAAAATTTTAGCAGCAGCTTTAGGAATGCATGTGGTCTCAGCAAAATTTGTGCAAAGACTCTTGACTGTTGATCTCCAAAGAGCAAATGACAGCAAAAATCTTTTGAAAAATATCATTACCTATGGGTTTGTGGTTACAAGAGTCTTGCTTCACCTTGTCCAAAGAAAGCACAACAGGTTTACTCACTAGTGAAAGCAATGCTGCTTTTTCTTAATCAAGGCACTGTGCAACATGAATTCTCTCGTGAAGGTCAGATAATCAAGATTTTTATCTGGTGGTTCTGAGATGTCTGTGGGGTGCAGTACAAAAAAAGTGACCTGAAATGTTGACTGCAGGAAGCTGGCTCCTCCAGCATGATAATGTGCCTGTTCACACAACATTGTCTTTAGACTGTTCTTTTCAAAACATTCAATTCATACCCTTCCATATCCTCCCTTTTCACCTAACCTCTCCCTCCCAACTTTTTTCTGTTCCTTAAACTCAGAATTACCCTGAAAGGAAGAAGATTTTAAACAGTGGAAGACATCATCACTAATGTGACAAATGACTTGAAGGCAGTACCACAAACATCTTTTGAACAGTGCTTCCAAACATGGAAGAGGTGGTAGGAGAGGTGCATTGCTCCACAAAGGGATGATTTTGAAGGGGATAATATTCAGTAAGCTCTAAGTAGAGAAAGATATTATTTACAGACCAATTTCGGGAACCCTTAGAACACACCTCATAATTTCAGAAAACTATTTCTATGTTTCTCCCGCCACATCTTGCATAATTCACTGGTTTTTTATTTTATTCCATCTCTTTCATTTTATATTGTGTGTGTGTGTATATATATATATACACACACACACCCCCTGTATGTATGTATGTGTATGTATATATATATATATATATACACACACACACACACACACACACACACACACATACATACATACATACAGGGTGTCCCA
Source organism: Cryptotermes secundus (assembly GCF_002891405.2). Classification (NCBI taxonomy): domain Eukaryota; kingdom Metazoa; phylum Arthropoda; class Insecta; order Blattodea; family Kalotermitidae; genus Cryptotermes; species Cryptotermes secundus. Next base: position 754,025 of record NW_019744108.1, read on the forward strand.
GAGGAATGTGCCAGACTTCGGGAGGGTGTTCCTTATGTTGAAGTATGCCTATATAACCCAAAACACCTATGTCCAAAGTTGAACGGTTACGGAGAAAATGGCCAGAGAAGTGTGAAACTTTGACAGGTGTTACACACTTGTTGATTACCAGATACATACTAAACTGGCAGGAATATGTGGTTTCTGTAATGTTAATAATGTGTGTAACATCAAACTAACTTGTGAGTGACATGAAGCCATTAAATTGAACAACAAAAAAACTTGCAAGCCATGTCATAGTTGTCTGTAGGTTTCCAAGCACTATACATGATACATGAATGGCAAGCACTGACGTAACATGCCATGCAACAGGACCACCATGACCTAACCAGCGGTTAGGGAAGGATTCATCTAAGGAGCCTCTCACGTGCTGAGTGTAATGTGGTGGAGCCCTATCATGTTGGAAGTACATTTGGGTCCTTATCATTAATGGGATGTCTTCCAACAAACATGGTAACTCCTTCCTCAGGAAGGCTTCATACGTGTTTCCAGTTAAATTGTTATGAAACAGAAAAGGTCCGATCAACCTGTTCCCAAGCGCCCCACACCATACATTCACAGAAAATCTCTTTTGGAATTTCGTTACCATTGTCTCATGTGGATTATTATGGGACCACATATGCACATTTCGTAAATTATTTACACCGTCCCGGGTAAAAGACGCCTCATCACTGAATAAAATGACGCTTAACAGTTCGGAATGAGCTTTTATCCACTGGCACAAATCCATACGCTGAGCATTGTTGCCTGGTTCCAGATGTACCCTTTGATCATAGTAAGGATACAGCTCTTCATGTAAAGTTCGCCACACCTACATACGTGATACGCCGATGCGAGAGGCCATTCTACGAGTGGACAGATGCAAACTTCTCTGAACCATCTCACGAATGTTCTCTCGTATGTTTCTTATTCGTACATCCTCCCTTTCAAAGTGCACAGAAACACTTGGAAAAGAACTATTAACACGCAATGTCTGATGAATTCGCATAAATACACTTCGAGATGGAATCCTTCGATTGGGAAAACGCCTTTGGTATTCTTCAACAGCAGCACGTGCATTGCCACCACAAAATCCATACACAAAATGCACATCACAATATTCCACGTGTGAAAACACAAAAGGGATTTCAGCAACTCTGTACACCTAATTTACCAACCATTCACAACACGGCCGTAACATACCCTGCAGGTAGCACATAAGCTTACGGCTAGTGTGAATCACCACACTCAAGGACAAACATAGATAAGACTTGTCAGCTGACAGGTACAGTGCGTGGACCTGCCAGAAGACCACACTTTTCTCGGGCCATTATCTCCGTAACCGTTCAACTTTGGACATAGGTGTTTTGGGTTTTATCGGCATACTTTAACATAAGGAACACCCTCCCAAAGTCTCACAATCCTCCTGGGACACCCTGTGTATACGTGTATATATATATTCATATTTGATTGTTGGGTTTGTTTTTAGGTTCTTCAATATTTGCCAGCATCCCTAGTGCATCACAAGACTCGGGCCTTCCACAAGACTGCGGTCAAGGTAGGAGACTCGTTTGTTTCTATTTCAAAACACACAGATTGCTACTTCTCCTTGTTGTTATTCATATTAAAGTCCTGTATATTGATAGGAGCTTGGCTTAACCTAATCTCTCACTCCCAACAATTATTGTCCTTCCTGATGAGAATACAGTTGATTCATATCTCATGAACAGGTTACTGTTGTGTATACTTGAGCTTGTGGAGCTGCTGTATGGATTTTCATGAAATTTGAAGTTTGGGGAACATTGTGGATCCATTTCAATTTTAGTTTAGATTGGACAGTTCTAATAATAACTTTGCATGAAGTCTTACACACGTTTCTCCATATATTTTGTAACTTACTAAATGTTTTCCGGAGAGAAAAAACAATTTTAAACAAAAGTTGTATAGATAAATTAAATGCACATTTTATATCCAGTATACTTTCTCAGTTAGTTGTACAGTTTTTGAGACAGACAAGGGGTATTATAATGAGTACATTATGAATTTCTGTAATGTATTGTGAATTATATGTTTTTCGATTGTTATTGTCTTTTCCCCTTTGTTAACAATGATAATTTGGAATGTACTGTATCTGAAATACAAAAGGTGCAGCTACATTCCAGAATCATGCTTTTCTGATATGCGTCAAAGTATTGTTCAGGTTGAGTTTATCCATCAGTGAGAATAGAATATGGATATCTATCATGGGTTAGAAGCCACCACCAGCCTTCTAAGCGTAATTTGTCATGACGCTGGAACACGCATAGCGTGTTAGGGATCAGGTGTGTTATGTGGCCTGTTATGTTCACACATACATGCATTAAAAGGAGTTTTCTTCTTTTCTCAGATTATAAGTTGAGGGGCGTAGTTAACAGACATACATTTTCAGGTGTAAGAGTACTGAAGCAACCAGTCTCATTAGTTTGTATTAGTTCAACGGAGAGTGATTTGAAGAATACACGTAAATAATTGACTTATGTTTACGTACAGCCAAAATAAATTTTATAGAGGCAGTAGGTCCATTGTCATTGTTATTGTTTCCATACTCTAATAATTTGTACATTTTCTCGGAAACCAGTTATAGCATTGGAGATCATGTCAAGATCATGAACCAGAATTTTTTAGCCATTAGCGATACCATTTAAATTCACTGTATCATGACACACTTGTGCCATTTAACTTCCTCATCTCGGAATTGAGGATCCTAAATCCCATTGTACTTAGGGCTCATTTTAACTTTGGGGTAACAGTAATTTTATTGAAAAGCTGCAGTGCCCAGCCTGCTGATCCTCATGCATGGCTTTTTACAACAGTCCGATATGTGGCCAATAAAGGTTAATTTAAATGCCCTTTATTCTCCATATTTCACCAATGTAAGGGTACTGGGGAGCATTTTATTTTAGTTGCATGTTTCAGAAGGTTGAAACATTGAAGTGAGTAATTTGTTTCAGCAGAGTGGGTCAGTTTTTCCTCCACAAAAGAACATCGTTTAGTTTATCCACTAGATACAGTAAACAGTGGCCATATATATGTAACAGATGGGAGTAGAATATTGTTGCATAGATAAACTGGCAGTCCATAGAAGTTATTACTATTTTTTTTGTCCTGACATCCCAAAAGAAATCAGAATGTTTGAACGATGTACTCTAATGAGGTACACATACAGTAAAACTTGGTTATAGCAACATCGGTTTCTGCGACACCTTGTCTATTGCGTCAAATATTCAATGGTACGAACTAATTCCTCATAAAGCAACTGTTTTTATACCTTGCTTAGTACGACATGCACAAATGCATCAACCTCGTATGTAACGTCATTTTCATTCCTGAATTTCTTTGATATCGTGGGAAAGTTCGATGTGTCTGCCCACCCTCACTTTCTCTACTTGATGACGTGACTGTCCTGGAAGAATACGACCATGGGCTGCAAGAGAAGGGTGGGTTTTATGCGAAAACAAGGGTGTGGGGGTGGGACTGCGTGAATAGTGCAAGAGGACGCGGCAGGTTGTTAACTGCATTCCTTTCCTAGAATCTCGTCTAACAGGACCTCACATTGTCTACTTACCCTATAGTGTTCCTGCCTAAACCCAGAGAAGTGCAGTAGCGAAAACATGGCAATGAAAAGGAAAGTTTTAAGCATTGAAGAGAAAGTTAAAGTGATTCGTGAAATATTGTGTGTATTGTCAGTGAAAAGCGCTGTAATATGTCTTTGATATTACACATTTGGGCAATTCCACGTTAATGTTATGTTAGTCTGTACTTAACTACGTATTTCACTAAAAAATGCAACATTTTAACTCGGTTTTTGGTAGATTTTTACGTGACTAACATAAGGCTACTGTGGAAGTGCCCATTTCGGTTACAACGACATTCGTTTATAGCGACACTATTTTTAGGTCCCTTTGATGACGTTATAACCAAGTTCTACTGTATTTTCTGTCCTTTCAGTTGTCACGTGTTAGTGACTAGACACGGTGTTCAGATTGATAATTGTACTGAACGATTATAACTCATAACTACAAATAACTATAACAGTGTCACTGATTTACATTCTATAAATCACTGTAACTACAGCACACACAAAGACTTCTGTTTGTTCACTGATTCTTGCTAGGTAGCGGCTTCTAGCAGTGCAGCCCGAGACTGTTAACTGCTGACTTGCTGGCTTGTCCATTTGGTTCTCATTATATAACCTCATCACTGATGGCATAGTAAACATTGTGTCTTCTATTGTTGTGTCAGTATCTGTTGCTGTGAAAATGTGTTTACTGTGCTGTTGCCATGCAGTGGCCACATCTGTTTTGGTTTTCAGCCGTCTTGTCACTATTTTGCATACTCTTATGACCTTGATGTTCATTTATTGCAGATACAGATCTGTTGCAAAGCTAATCACATTACAGTGTATAGGGTCAGAAACTGTTTTCCTTGTACTGTATTTCATTTCAAATTTGACAAAGCAAAGATTGTTTGAATAAATGTTGCAGATGTTAATGAGATCTTTCTTTTATTCCATGTTTCAGTTTGTTGACAGCCAGATTCTTTTAGAAAGTTTGCAAAATATAATTATGCTTAATATTGAATAAAATAGGGGTTAAAACTGACCAGTGCACATAACAAATTAAATTGGCCCAAAAACTTTTAGTGTGAATGCGCAGTGTACTAAATGTCATTGTAATCCCAAAATCTGTTAGAAAGTTTCAGAGATGGAACATGAAGACAGATCGACTTGTTCATTTTCTGCACTTTTTGCAAAGAACGTATAAAATCTGATAAAAGATACTTTTGAACTTTTTTTATTATATAAATTGTTCAGCCACCATATAAGTTTTCAAGTTCTTATTGATGAATAATTGTGTTCTGCAAATTATGGCACCACCTTCTTTTGGAAGAAATTTGCTGAATTCTTCTGAAACCTCAGAAAACATCACAGTACCTAAATAGAAGAGGAAATCTTTTTCCTTCATTTAGCATGTGGGAACAAGGGTTCTCTTATAGTTGCAGAAACATCATTAGAATGAATAGCACAAAACATTCATTGTTTTTAGTGTAGATTATGTTGTTAATTCGTAGAGTATATTGTTGCATTAGCACCTGTGCTTCTGTTATGACAGCATAATACAGGTATTGAAGGATTTAAAGCAGAAAATTATCGCTGAACCAAATGTAGTGTGATTGTTCATTGCCAGTTATCTGACAGCCCATTAGATGAACAGAAAAATAAACGCCATAGCTGCACATTGCCATATTTTGGGACAAAGTATTAGCATTGTCTGGTGATATAGACTTCAGATTTTTAGTTGCAAATGTAGCCAGAAGATGTTGGCACCTGTTGCAATAATTCTCTCAGTATGTACAATAAGAAAGGTGCAGTCATGTTTTAAATCTGACAGCAAGTTGTGTCGTGATATGAGGAAGATATCAAGCTCAGATTCAGAGATGTGATCTGCATTGTAGCCACAAAAAGGTTAATGCTTCTGTGCTGTCAGTTCATACATCAAGTTAACAGCAGAGCTTCTTTGCAAAATTTATTGCATTTGTCCATTGAGTTATCGTGTGCAATTTTGGCTTCCTGTAATGGAAAATATAAATATTCTTACTGAGTAAAGTTTTGGGTAGGGAATCAGGTTTATATTCATTCATTCATCTGTAATCTGTCAAGATGACAGGTTCACAGTCTTTTCCAAAACAGTTCCTCCACTTAATGCAATCTAGAGCTTTCTCCTTCAAATTAAAATATTCTCTTCTGTCCCCAAGGTCATCCATCATCTTCTTACATCTTCTTCCTCGTCTTCTGGTCACTTCTATCCGCCCCTCTATATTTCCGTCAATAACTTTTTTAAAGGGCAGTTACCGCGTAAGATATGACCAATCCAATTAGCCTTCTGTTTTCTTATTTGTGTAGGATATTCCTCTGCTCACTGACTCTAAATAACACTTCATTTCTCACATAATCAGTCCAACTGATCTCCATCCTTCTCCAACACCACATTTCGAAACTTTCCAGATGTTTCTGATCTACTGCCCTAAGTGTCCATGTTTCAGCCCCATATAAAGCAGTGCTCCAAATGTAGCATTTCACTAGTTTCTTTCACAAATTTAAGTCCAATTTGCTGGTAAAAAGATTCTTCCTCTTGCTAAATGCAGCTTTTCCCATGGCAATCCTAGATTTAATTTCACACATACACCTTCCATCATCTGTTAACAAGCTACCCAAATATTTAAAACATTTCACATTCTCAAGTTGTTTTTGGTCTATTTTTATTGTGACTGGGGTTGGTTGTCTCGAAATTTTCATTACTTCTGTTTTTTCCACATTCATTTCCATGCCATAGCACCTTCCAATTTCGATTAGTCTATCAATCATACCCTGTAGCACAGTTTCTTCCTTAGCCATTGACACAAGGTTGTCTGCATATTTCACACTTTGAATAATTTTCCCTCCTAATTTGAAGTCTCCAAGCCCATCCAGAGCTTCTTTGGTAAGGCATTCGCTGTACAAGTTGAACAAAATTGGTGATAAACAGCATCCTTGTCAGACTCCTCTTCCAATCTTCACACTTCTTTTCTCCCCTCTGTCCAGTCGTACTCTAACTTTCTGATCCATGTACAATTTACTAATCAATCTTCTTTCCTGCCAATCGATACCTGTTTGCTTTAGGATCTGCATTAATTTGGTCCAATTTACACAGTCAAATGCCTTCTGCCAGTCTATAAAGCAAGCACACAGTTCTTCATCTATCTCCAAAGTTCGTTCTGCTATAATTCTCAACATCCCAATTGCATCCCTGGTTCCTTTTCCGCCTTTAAATCCAAACTAATCCTCTCCAAGTATATCATCTATTTTCCTTTCAATTCTTCTTTTAAGTATCTTTGCTATTATCTTTGCTGTATGTGCAATAAGGCTTATTGTGCGATGGTCACTGCATTTTATTGCTTTTGCCTTTTTCTTTGAGGCAATCATTGTCACTTCTGTAAAGTCCTTGGGCCACTCCCCAGTTTCATATATGGTGTTTATTAGTTTTGTCAGTGTTTTCAAACCACCTTCCAGTAACTTAAGCACATCTCCAGGTGCATCGTCATCTCCTGTAGCCTTTCCATTCCTCATGTCCTTGATAGCTTTTTCCACCTCACTTTGTAAAATATATGGTCCTTACTCGTTTGTATCTACTTCTTCTTCCAGTTCCACTTCCAAGGTTTCTGGCCGATTAGGTCGATAATATAGTTCTGTAATATAATTTTCCCAAATTTTCAGCACTTGCCTCTGATCTACTATTCTATTCCCCTGGGAGTCTTCGATGCCAATATTTTGAATCCTGTGGTTCTCTTTCCATCCTAGTTCTTTTGTCTTCATGTACATCAAATCATAACGTCCTGTCCTTTGAAATTCTATAATCTCATTACATATCTTCTCAAGATATTCCTTTTTGGCCCTGTCTGTGGCTCTTTTCAATTCTTTCCTCAGTCTCCTGTATTTCCACCTGCCTTCTTCATTGTTTACATTCTTCCATTTCTTTCACTCCTCCATTTTACTCATCATCTCCTGTGTAACCCATGGTTTTCTTGCTATCTTCTCAACTTTACCAACCAATTTGCTAATAGTATCTAACATGCATTCTTTTATATTCCGCTGCACTTCAGCATTTCCACTTTCACTTTCAATTGCACTGAGTTTCTCTTCTAGGGTCTCCTGCACATTTTGTCTTTGAGCATATAACTTCTCCAAATCCCATCTAGGTCTGCGCTTTTGGAATCTTACAATTTTCTTCAACCTGGTTTGAAACTTGAAAACCAGTAAGTTATGGTCAGAGTCAGTATCTGCCCCAGGCAGCATCTTCACATCCTTCACACTGTTTCTGAATCGATGTTTCACAAGGATGTAGTCCAGCTGATGCCGCCTCCAATCCCCAGGTGCCTTCTATGTGTAAAGTCTTCTCTTTGGCTTCTTGAACCAAGTATTGATAACAATCAGTCCACTTCTTTCACAAAAGTCAATAAGCATTTGACCCCTGTGATTCTGTCTTCCTAGTCCATATGATCCAACAATATTCTGATATGATTCATCTCCAACAATGATATTCCAGTCTCCTAATATGATGCTGTTTGTGTCACCTCTTCCATCTTCCTGAAGAATTTCTTCAGTTGTGTCATACACTTTTTCCACTTCATCATCTTCATACTCTGATGTTGGCATGTACACTTGCATAATCAGTATATCTACCAGTTCCGCCTTTAACTTCAGAGCAATAATTCTGTCATTACAAACAATCTTCTTAACAACACTCCTCACTACACATTTATGCACCACTATTGCCACACCTCTTTCGGCCCGTTCACCTCCAGAATAATACACTGTATAATCACCACTTCTTATTTCACTTTGTCCTTTCTACCGCACTTTGCTGACACCTAAAACAGACACCTCATTCTTCTGCATTTCCGTTTTCAAATTCTCCAATTTGCCTGCTTGATTCAAGGTCCTTACATTCCATGTTCCAATCTTGTAGCCGTGATGTTCCTTCTGATCTTCGCGCTTTTTCTTGTAATGCCTACATGACATTTCCTCTAGCCCCCCCCCCCGGAGATCCAATTGGGGGAGTAGTTTAGCTCCGGATTGTTTTGTCTCCAGAGGAAACATCTCGCTTACATGGTGTCTCTGTTTTTGGAAAGAGACTGTCCAGGAAAAGTGATAATATGGTAGTTTTTCCATTTGCTTTCCACATCGCAGTGCAACAGCTGTTCAAACCACTCTGGTCACGCCTGTTGCTATACGAACTTGAACCATCTCGAGCATCATTTGCTCTGTGCTTCAAGTCGCTGCTGATGACGCTGCTTCCAGCATCAGTTTTTGGTTTTTGGTGTCTCTCTTCGTCTGATGCCTACCCTTTGACATGTCCAGCAAAGGAGGCCCTGCCAGTAGCAGGTTTATATATATGTTCTTTTTACAAAATTATGAAAATCAGTTGTCAGACCAAGAGGTCCGCTGTTCCATGAAATGTTCATATTCGATATAATGAAGGTAGAAAAGTTGGTACACACTCTTTGATTCCCTCTTATTGCAGTGTTATTGGAAAGTTGGACAGAAGAACCAGTGAAAAGAGAAGATATGATGAAAGAGAATACAAATGGATCTGTGGAACAAATGGATCATTTAGCAGGGCTGTCAAGTACACCTAGAAGATTTCAGTTTGATCCATGGAGAGATGTCCTTATAAGACTTCCAGGGAAAAAAGAGAAAGATTGTTGTGTGTGTAATAGAAGAGCTGATGGGAGGCGGAGGAGGTCTAGGACTGTGTGTGCAAAATGTGAGCGGGGGCTGCATTGGATATGTTTTCCTCTTCATAGATGTTATATGTGACTGCACTTTTGTGAGATATATATACACTGAAGAGTGCTGTCTTGTCATAGTCCAGAATATAAGTTCACTGATGTTCCTCTGAAACATCAGTAGGCTTCCACTGGGCTACATGACATTACATCCCAGAAGATAGTGCCCTTCATAGTCATGAATGTGAGAACTTCATTTCCATTCTGTATATACACTGTTTTCAGAATAGCCCTTCAGCACAATCATCGGTTTCTGTGGTGGTATTTCTGTACAGCCCTTCAATTTGTGAACCAAAATGTAACCCTAACTAATGATATGTGTAAACTATTTTTATGACCTTTTTACGCACTTCTAAAATAATAACATCCTGCATATGTGGGAGAACAGCAAACCAAATTAGAACTGGGGATTCATGTAATAGAGCTTAAAATTCTTATCCAAACTTGAGTGTTCTTCATATTCATTGTACTCATAAATTGTTGTTTCATGTTTGAGCATTTGACACATTTCCCTTGGGGTATATCTTTCTTCACTATGGTAGGTATTTGCTAGGAAATAACATTCAGGTTGGAGGGAATTGATTTTGTATAATATATGTATTGTTAGAAACATGGGTTAGTTTTGTGTTAGTTTGAGTCCTTCAAGTGGTAGACTTCCTGAAAAGAATGTAGTGAACAGGCATCACTTTGAATAATATGACATAAATGTTGGCTTCAACATAAAGGTGTCTAAAACCGCATATATATTTTGTCCACTATAACATTTTCCACTTCCTAATTCTTGTGTGAAATATCAAAGGAACTTTTCTCTCTGAAATTGTCTGCTCTGCATATTTGTTTTAAATACATTCACTCGATCCAGGTTAGATATGTCAAGCTGTGGGCCGTAGATACCACAGAATTTTTCCCACTATGCAAAATAATGCTTATAACTTCCCACAAAAACTTTGTCGACGCCCCTTTCAATCCTACACTTTCTGCATTAACACGTATCCTTATTATTTCCACTGTCACTAATTGTGTGTTACTGGAATCACTGTTTGCATGTAATTATGATCAAATTCACTGTTATTACCCCAACTACATTCCTTCATGTTATAATCCAAAACTTTATTTGCAACTGCAGTTATCTGCATCTCCATGAGCACACAGCTGACTGAAGGCCCACCCTGCCTCTCAGTTCATTAGAAGTGTTACAGTAAAATGGTACACATTTCATATGTACACCCTAAACATTTTTGTCAATGTTCTCAGTGTATATAGTCATTTGAGCAGATGCAGTGCCTGAAATGTCATGTGGCTTGTTGAGTTGATACTGTTACTGTCATAGTAACATGACTGGTTTCATTTAAATAGTGTGTTGGTCCAAAGGTTCTTTTGCTGAATTTTTAGGCTGGGAAAATCATCCCTTGTCATTGTGGTTCAGACTCATATGTTTCTTCCTTGGGATCTGACAGCCTTCTGAGTATTTTTTTAATTCACATAGTGGGGGGTGGAGTCCAGTTGGGTCCACTCGGCACGGCAGCCACTGATTAGCCTATTGTACCTGCCCCGGGTGATTATGATGATGGAGAATTTGGTGGAATGAAGCTTGGCAGGGGAAACCGAAGTACTCAGAGAAAACCTACCCCAGCGCCACTTTGTCCACCACAAATCCCACTTGACCAGACCCAGGATCAAACCCGGGTCGCCATGGTGGGAAGCCAGCGACTAACCGCTTGAGCTATGGCGCGGCCTCTTCTGAGTATTGGTAATGGTTTCAAGATATGCCGTATTTGCAAAATGGAGACTACCTTGTATTTGAGATGAATTTATAATTATCCAAGTATAGTAATTGAATTAGGGAGGTGGATACATAATTCCACCACATGAGAGAGAAACTCTGAAGGGTTTTCTGTCGTTAATAATCTTCAACCTGGAGCACCTTTGTTGCTGACAATGTCAATCCAATATCTGAATGTATGAAAAGCACTGGCACACATTTGTGGTGGGATTCCTGTCACAGCGTATGCTGTGCAAATCTTCAGATTTTGTACAAGCGACCTTATGGAGTACACCTACTCCTTTACATACCCCTGAGGGAGAAGTCCGTGGGGGTTAAATCAACAGGTCTTGGAGATCATGCAGTGGGTCCACCTCTTCAAGTCTATTTCCCAAGGAAGATTCTATCCAGAAATTTTTATGTGATTATAGCTGAACATGATGGTGCTCCATCTTATTGTAATGTAACCTGCAGAATCACTTCCTTAGTTTGTAGGACTATGTACAAGTCCAGCATATTGAGGGAACAGGTGCTGGCAGTAGTGTTGTATGAAAAGAAGGTGCAGTGGCTTTGTTGTGTGACTCACATTGAAACTGTAAACAAAAGTACTGAAACAGAGAAGTTAATGACATGGTTACCCACAAATTTAGTTTTCTTATTCACCCTAAAAAATGGTTGAGGCAGTTCATTCACCTCAACAAAGAGACTAGAGAACCATGAGTTATTAACTTTGAGTTTATTATATATTTTAAGGTATTTGATCACTTCCATTCTGAGATTGTCAGCAAAATTACATTCCCCCCCCTCTTCTTTTCATACTTCCATGGTAACTCATTCAACTTTGCAAGATACTGGAAATAGTTAATTTGAAGTGTCTAAAGAGATTACATGACAGATTTCTCCATGCCAAATGATTTGCAGGAAATAAATGGTTTTGAAGTGGTATATTTCTTTTGCAACATCTTGGGATAATATATTGTTAAAATATGACCAATTAGGAGCATACTCTCTTCACCTTAGTTTGTGGCTCTGAAACACCAAAGTACCAAAAGGGTAATTTTGTCTTCATTATAAAGGTAGTTGTTGATTAAAATGAAGTATGAAATCTGTTGTGAAGTAGGACTTGAGGTTCTCACATCTGAGGCTGTGAAGAGTTCTGTCTTCAGGGATATTATACTGTGCAGTCCGGTGAAAGTTAACCAGCCTTTCAGAGGAATACGTCTCCATCTTCAGCAAGCCAAGTGAGAAACCAGCATGAAGCAGGCAGCAAGATCTGCTGGTTTCTTGCTTGGCTTACTCTCCATCCCTGAAGATGGTGCTGACATGTTCCTCTGACACAGTTGTTATTTCCCAGAAAATAGAACCCTTCAAGTACTATTTATTATTCAGCATTGGTGTTTGATTTTGGCCAATAATTGCTTTACCAAGAGTGCTATATGTGAAATTGCTTTGTCATGTTGCAAAATCCATCCTACCACCATGAATACAAAAATAGCTGTTGGCAAACTTTTGAATTTCTTTTTATTTCTATAAGATTGGTAGCATGTTAAGATAGCATTTCTGTTGAACGTAAAACAACATGACAGTGACTTTCAGTTGTTTGTAATGACTAATGAACCATTGGAGCTGTGCAAATGAAACTTTGTATGGAGAGAGACACCAGTATACCTGCAGAATTTGTTTATATATGTACACACACACACATACAATATGTCCCATGCCAAACTTCATGACATGCATATCCCCTACACACAGCAGAGTTATTTACTTGCTTTTGGGTTCAAGAAGAGAGTGCATTAAATAGAAAGCTTCAGAGTGGGGGAAATGGTTTGTCTCTAGGCCAGCATAAAATTTTGCCAGTGATCGAAATGGTGTAGAGCAGTGTTCCGCAACCCTTTTCTACTCGCGGCACACCATAGAGTATCCATGACTCAACACAGCACACCAAAATGTTATTCCCCTCAAAAACGCATGATATCAGACAATTAATATAAATACGTAACATGATTAACTTTTTACTATAATATTATTATATTGTTATTTTACATAGGCGAATCAAATGAAAACCTTAAATATTTTTTGAGCATTATTTATTGTGCACAAGTGGTACAAAGCTGTATCACTTTTCAGCATAATCTCCTCCACGCTCAATGCAAGTGCATTACAAAGTGCATGAATTCCTTTAGAAAAAAATTCTTTTGGTAGTCCGTGCAACCACTCATGCACCACTTAGCATACCTCTTCATCAGAACGGAACGTCTTTCCTCGTATTGCTTCTTTGAGTTGTCCAAACATATGGAAATCACTTGGGGCAAGGTCCGGTGAGTATACCGGATGAGGAAGACACTGAAAATGCATGTCATTGATTGTCGCAACTGTTGTACGGGCAGTATGGGGCCTTGCATTGTCATGTTGCAAAAGGATACATGTGGACAGCAATCCACGTCGCTTTGATTTGATTGCAGGCCGAAGATGATTTTTTAGGAGATCTGAGCATGATGCACTGGTGACAGTGGTCCCTCTAGGTGTGTAGTGCTCTAAGATGACACCTTTTTCGTCCCAAAAGAGAGTCAGCATAACCTTCCCTGCTGATGGTTGTGTTCGAAACTTCTTCGGTTTTGGAGATGAGGAATGGTGCCATTCCTTGCTCGCTCTCTTCGTTTCCGGTTGGTGGAAGTGAACCCGGGTTTCATCCCCAGTAACGATTCTTGCAAGGAAGTCATCACCTTCTCGTTCAAAGCCCAGCAGAAGTGCTTCACAAGCATCAGTACGTCGGTCTTTCAATTCAGGAGTCAGCTGCCGTGGCACCCATCTTGCAGACACTTTGTGAAACTGGAGCACATCGTGCACAGTGTGGTGTGCTGAACCATGACTAATGTTTAAACTTGCTGCAATTTCATTCGGTGTAACTCGGCGGTTTTCCCTCACTATGGCTTCAACTGCTTCAGTGTTCTCTGGAGTCACAACTCGATGTGGCTGACCCGGACAAGGAGCATCTTCCACTGAAGTCACACCATTTTCAAACTTCCTACTCCATTCATACACTTGCTGCTGTGACAAACATGCATCACCATACTGAAACTTCATTCTTCAATAAATTTCAGTAGCATTCACACCTTCACTACACAAAAACCGAATAACAGAACACTGTTCTTCCCTGGTGCAAGTCTCAAGTGGGGCAGCCATCTTATACTGGTGCTGTGACGGTGTACGTGCATCTGCACTATTCTGCAACCTACAGGCCATTCTGCACGCTGTTTGTAGCACGCTTACCAACTTAAGGATAATGGCGTGAAATTTTGATTTTTTATTACAAATTTAAGGTTTTCATTTGACTCACCCTCATATTATCATTAAACAGAAATCGACTCATGCACTTATTAATAATTAATGAACTTTAATTCACTGTAGAGTGTAGAAAATGCACTTCTTTACTATTAAAGTAAATACAGTAATTCTACTCATACCTTCAATGTGATACTTGCGCCTGCATAGCTACACACAGGTGACTGATCCATGGTGGAATCGACAACACAAGTCTCATATCTTCATCGATGGATTTGAGCGACTCCCTCTTTGATGTCTCAATTTCAGTTATCATCGAGAAGCACAGTTCGCACAAATATGTAGTTGAAAATGGCAGTAATACATTAACTGCCATCTCAGAGATAGCCGGGTATTCACTCCTTATTGCCAACCAAAACGTATCCAAAGGCGCTTCGAGAAGTTTTAGTTTCAGTGTTCTGTCAGCTTTTAAATCTGCGAGTTCCTCTTGTGTATTAATGGGAAGATGTTCTGAATTCGCAACGAATTGATCATGAACCCAGTCGAAATCTTGTACACTCTCTCCAAAATACTTATTGAATTTCTGCTGCAGCATTTCTAAATCTTCTTTAATTGTGTCCCATCACCACTTTATTGCCGTCAGCAAGTGGCCATACAGTTTGGAACAACTCAAACGACCCATCTGTAATTCTCTAACTAGCAACCAAAATTTTCGAACTGCTTCAGAGCAGAGCTGTGATAGAACTGAAACAATTGTAAAACGCGGGACCTCTACTTTTCAAACAGAAGAAGTGACACTATACTGACTTATTTTTTAAATATTTATAATTTTAAATGAATTCCAACAATAAGCACAATAGACCACTGTAGGGTGGAGGAGGCCTACCCCTCGTACAAGTCGAACAGTTGGTGGGTGCATCGTTACAGGAAGAAAGTCATAAAGTTGATGAAACTCTAACAGACGGGCAAATACCAAAACAATGTTATAAAAGAAAGGGAAACCCTTGCTAATCCCTGCAGTTTTAGGAAAAAGCACGTACACAGAACATGCGGCAAGTACAGTGGAACTTCGCTTAACGAGCACCTCTCATAACAAGTAATTCGCATAACGAGCAAAACAAATTGTAAAAAAAATGACTCGCTTAACAAGTGACGAGAGGGGAAGTCCTGGATTGTGTGCTTGCTACATCAGTCTGTGTTTAGCACTCGTTCTGCTAGCATCTTAGTGTTGCTTGTGATCACACATTTTTCCAAACTTGTGTTCGGACATATTATTTGTGATTTTTTTGTGCAAAGTGTAATAACCCTTGCAAAAATGTCCCTGAAGAAAAAGCCGCAAAAAGACAGCCATAAGAGAATAAAAATAACCGTAGAAATAAAACGTAAAATCATTGGAAAGCGAAAACGAGGTGTGAGCGTGGCTGATCTAGCACGCACATACATTCGGTCTACATCAACGATTTGCACTATCCTCAAGATAGTTCATTCCACATAGAAGAAAAGATGAAGATAATTCACGCTCCTTAACAATGTATATATAATTTTCTTTGAATAAACATTATACATAAAATTTTTTGAGTATTTTTTCGGCATGGAACGCATTATTGTATTTTACATTAATTTATATGGGAAAAATTGTTTTGCTTAGTGAGTGTTTCGCATTACGAGTAAGATTCTGGAACGAATTATGCTCGTTAAGCGAGGTAACTGAAATGGTCACATTGGACGGACTTGTCTTTTATAATTGTAGTTCTCCTAGCTTGCTTCTATTAAGACCTCTAATATTTTTGTGAAAGATGACAAGATCTTTTTTTGAAGTTTTAAAATTAGAGAACTGACTTATATGGTCTTGACTCTTTTTATGTTTTGACTCACTATGGCCCTGGGGTTTACTCAGCCTCTAACAGAAATGAGTACCAGGAATTAATTAAATAATTTTCCTGGGGAGTGAAGCGCGTAAGGCTGACAACCTTACCTCCATCTTTGAGCCAATTATCAAGGTAATGTGGGACCCTCACAACCCTATGGGCCTCACGGCCTGTTACAGGGAAAAGCTTTACTTTTACTTTACTCACTATAGATACAATTGTAATAATTATATGGTCTACTAGGTTGTGGCTTCTGAGCTAAATATCCGATAAAAAATCGTCTTTCCTAGTTATCTGTAGTTTTCTGTTTCATTTAATAATTTTCTCAGCTTTCAATTAGCAATTTTTATGAATCTTGGAAGGTTTGGCTGTTAAGGTGCCATTATCTTGTGTTATTTTGTCACACCAACCAAGAATTATAGGTTTACTATTGTCTTTTTCCAACAGGGAAAATATATGTAATGCTACTTGATTTACCAATAGCTCTTTACCTAGTTTGTTTAAATGAAAACCATGTTTAGTACATAGAAGTCTATTGCTAAAAAATTTGAGCTGTAGTAACATGACTAAAGGCTCTAGCAAGTTTATGCATTTTACCATGAAAAACGTTTAGTTAAACTGTTAACATAGGAATGCTTCGAAGTGTCATGTCTGAGAGGGACACTTATTAGAACAATATTAGTGTGATTTACATTCTTAATAAAATTAATAATGTTCTTAAATGCAGTTTTGGAATCGTTTCTGTCAATATCATTTGCTCCGCTGCAAATTATCAGAAAGTCATTCTTTGTAAGATTACGCACTTCTTCCTTCATAGTCTCCATTAGTGACCTAGTATCTGATCCTGGTTTCACAGTGCCACACACACATCAAAACGTGCATCCAGAGAAGCAGTCATTCTGGATGCACATCCTCTCATGTGACTGTCACCCATTATTAACACTTTATGTTTACAACACTCTAAATATTTAGCTTTAATTTCAAAGAATTTCACTGTAGATTCAATCAAAGATTTATATATATAATTCCATTTACTATAGATACTACTAATTTCATTTTCATTGACTTCGCCATTTACAATAGTTGGTATATAAGTAGTTACTATAGGATTCTGACGATGGTGTATAACACACCGATATGTTGGGTTTTTGGACTTTATCCATCGTCCTGGTTTTGTTATCTTAAAAACCAGGACGATGCATAAAGTCCAAAAACCCAACATATCAGTTGGTATATACTTTAATATTTGATTACCCATTAATTCACCCTGCATTTTAGCTTCAGAAAAGTTTCTCAAAGAAGCATCCTCTAGATCAGGGGTCTCCAAACTTTTTGAAACGCGCGCCACATTAGGTAATTCAGCACTTTCAATGGGCCGGATAAAATGAGAAATTAATAACTAGGTATATGAGTTCTATTGAAAGCACAGAATGTCATAACCTAAATACAAAGTACGTGAGAATAAATTATCATATATTAATGACAACAGACAGTAGCAGCAAATTATCATATTTTCATCACAAATTATAATAAAACAATTAATGTGAATGATGGAACTCTTTTTGCATTCTTAAAATCTGATTAAATTGAGGTTCAAATTTTGAAACGCTAATCACAAGTAGCGACTTTAAAAGTTCATCAGATAAATTTGCCCTGTATTTCGACTTGATGTACTTCATCTGGGAAAAAGTTTGTTCACACAGATATGTCATCCCAAAACCGGAGATAAATTTACAAGCTGGCCGTCGTAGAATGGACTAAAGTTCCGGTAGCCTTATCAACATTCTTCGCTACCAATTCTCGGAACAGTTAGAGCAAAACTGGGCATATGTTGCCTTTAATACAAAAATGGTAATAAGTATGACACCGGCAGTGATGATGATCTGTTACAATTACACTGCACCACCGCAAGAAGTCTTGTGCACAAGACGGCTAGTAACGAACTGCTCACGCTACCTACATTGCCACGAAGTGACACTGCCGATCAAGGCCAAACAAGTACGAAGAAATATCATGCAGTATACTGTCCAAAATTAGTAAAATTGTGAATAATATTAACATAATATGGAATATCAATATATTTTAAACACAATCTTAATTATTGAATTTGAAATCTATGAAAAAGTTTTTTTTTACCAGTACTCGTTTGAAAATTAGTTCAATTGGCGCACTTCTGCACAATTCTTTCGCGGGCCGGATAAAATCACATTGCGGGCTGGATGTGGCCCGCAGACCGTAATTTTGAGACCCTTGCTCTAGATGAAGAGTTTGTTTTCCTCGTTCTTGAGCACAGTAATCCTCTTCTAAATTATGTTGTGATGTGGTTTCAGACTCTTTTAGATTCGATAACACTTCATAGCAATTTCAGGTTATAATAGGCTGGCTGTCTTGTATTCTCATCCTTCTACTTGTCCTTGCGTGCTGTACGCGTTTCCATTTCTGGGTATAATCACACTCACGACTCTGTCCATTATCATATACTGCACCCCATAACTGATTTTCTTTAGCAGCAGACAAATCTTATGTTACTATGCTCTGATTATTTGATGTTTTGTTGAAAGTTTTTAATAATTGATTGGATATCACACACAAGTGTTTAAGTGTTTTTGTGAGGGTGCTATAGTGAACAAGGAGTTTGAGGACTCTCTGGGAGGCACTTGATATGCAGCATCTCAGAATTTTGGCTGGATAGTGCCACATGGCACAGTGTGCCTGGGCACATTGGCAAGCAGTTGTGTAGTAGCAACTCCATGATCTTATCTCACACGATACAATTTTGCACACTTCCCATGTTGCAGGTGTGTTAAGTGGTTTTAGTGAAGGTTAACTGGTTTCAGAACTCTCTTATGAGAGACTGTACTTATTAGGTTGTAGAAATACAGGATGTACACATGAAATATGTACCATTTTGTTGTAACTTTGCTCATGAACTGAAAGGCACAGGAGTGAAAACTAACACGTTTGAGTAGGTTTTATGATTAAGTTTATAATTAATGCCACTTGAATATCTAGACCTTTTACCTCTAAAACTGGGAACTCAAGCAGAAAAAGCTGAAGGTGTGCAGTCGCTTCACAAGTCTATGTGTGCAGTTAAAGTGCAAAGGAGATTTTGTATGGTGTTTGGAAAGGAATCACTAACAAAAATGTTAGTTTAGAGGTGGTATAAATAGTTTGATCAGACATGCTGCATTTCTGTAGGGAAACACCCTAGGAGACAAACAGTCACTGAAGCTCAGGTGGATAAGGTTCGAATGACTTTAGTTGCAGTCCTAACAAATCAACTAGAAACACTACCAATGAATTAAGCATGCCACACACAGCAGAGTGCAGAATTCTGTTTACTAACAGTCTTATGGGAACATGGAATGTGTGGATTCCATAAAGGAATTGAATTTCTTGACCAGTTAAGTCATTGCTAACTTTTTAAGGAACACTGTATTATGGGGTTAGTTTAATACACTGATAGTAGTAGTTACATAAGCAACAATAATAGGTACTTGTCCCCGTATTATAAGGTTTGATGATGAACTTTTTATTTCCTCAGCAACCATATTTCCTCATAATTTCCTGTGGCCAAGCTTACCTCTTTGTGCTTAATGTATATACAGTCTTTTAATTATATGATGTTACTACCGTTTCCAGAGAATTTATGCTCCATTTGATAATGTGGAAGAAGTCAGCCATCTGTGTGTTTTGATAATATTTTTGTGGAGACAGACAGAGGACATGCTTTGATAAATAATGCTGATAGTGATGATTAACAATTCCATAAAATCAGTTAAGTGAGCAAAGTGATTAGTTGGTATGTTTTAGACTTTATAATGCATACCAATTTTTTTTTTTTTTTTTTTATATTTTCACAGTGCTACATACTAAACTCCCAGACATCTCATGTTGTTGTGAATATCAGCATAGGGAAGTAATAGCAACTCTTCTCTATAGTAGATTTTAATTTATCTCCCCCCCCCTTTTTCCATTGTTTGGTTAGGTTTCTGTGATTGCTCAGTTATATACTTGAATTGTTGTTTTGCCTTATATAATTTCTGTAGGACCAGGTGTTTTGCTTAAGTGATTTTACATTCACACTTTATTCATGGGAAGATCAGCTTTGATTCTCTGCTTGGAGACTTATTCCTGACCAAGGGTTTTCATAATTTTTAAGCTCTTCCTGACAAATGTTGCAGTAGGACCTTAATATATGCCATGACCACATCCTTTTGTGTTTTACCCGTTTTAGTTGTAACCACTGCTCATCAGGGCTCTTACTTTTTGTAGTTCAGAAGTCAGTATTTAGTTAAATAAACCAGACTGTTATAGATAAGGAACTGTATCTTGTATTTAACTAAGTAAGTACCACATGAAAAAATTATGTGAGTTTTTGGCACCAAAGAATATAGGGAAGGTATTTTTAGACCAAGTTAGGAATAAAACTTTAATTGATATTACTAAGGGTAATGGATTTAGAGCTGGAAACTTTGCCACATCCAAAAATGTAATTGTCAAAGAGTTTGCTGTTCCCACATTGGAACATTTATAAACGTTTGTGGACTTTTCCTGATCGAAAGACACAGATTGATAAACCAGAGATAGCATTCATAGATACTTGGTGTCTGATCGTTCAGAAGCGTCGACTGTGATAGTGATCACTGCAAAATTTAGAGATTGACTCTAAGTAAATGAGCAGTGCAGAAGTTTGATATGGAGAGTTTCAGCCTCAGGAAGCTAAATCATGTGGGAGATAACAGTATCAGGTTTAAATCTCAAACACGTTTGCAGCTTTGGAAAGCTCAAATGGTAATGTAGGCATCAGTAGTGGTTGTGAAAGTTTTAAGAAGGTTATGCAGATTTCAGCCAAAGAGAGTCTTGGTCGTTACGAACCGAAGCAGCACAAGCCATGGTTTGATGAAGAATGTTTACAGCTATTAGATGAGAGTAAACAAACTAAATTGCAGTGATTACAGAATCGGAGTCAGATGAATAGGTATAATCTGAACAATGTAAGACATGAAGGTAGTACACATTTCAGGAGCAACAAGAAGTCATATCTGAAAGATAAAATTAAATAACTTAAACAAATTGAAGAAACAAGAATGTTAGACTTGTACAGAAGCATAAATGAATTTAAGAAAGGTTACCAACCTAAAAATAACTTGGTAAATGATGAGAATGATAATCTTCTTAAAGGTTCCCACCACATTTCAAATAGGTGGAAGAATTATTTCTGAATCAGCATACAGTTAATGTCATGCAGACTGAAATAGATGTAGCTGAGCCAGAAGTAACTGAGCACTTGATACATGTGTATAATTGAGTCTTATAAATGCAGCACTTTCATAGCTTGTTGGTTAGAACACTACGTATTCCATTTTTTCATATATATATATAAAGTAAAAAAGTAAAGTAAAGCTATCCCTGTAACAGGTCATGAAGGCCCATAGGGTTGTGAGACGTTGAGCGTCCCACATTATGTAGACATTCAGCTCAGAGATGGCGGTAAGGTTGTCAACCTTACATGCCGGCCATGCTTTAATCCCCAGGAAAATTATTTAATTAATTCCTGGTACTCATTTCTGTTAGAGGCTGAGTCTACCCCAGGGCCATAGTGTGGCTGGAAGGATTAGAGCAATTGAAAAAAGTCCAATGACCTCATCGGGACTTGAACCTGCGACCTTCCAGCTTGTAGCATAGCCCCTCAACCAATTACACTAACACATACCCATTTCATATATGTATATTGTCACGTGTTGGGTGTATAATGCCACAAATAACTTCACGCCTTATTGGATATAGCGAATTTTATTGCGCATTCACTCTTACAATCGCACAATTTACAGATTCACAACTACTGCTGTCTGCAGTATTACAATTACTTGGCCTACAACTGACTGGTTGACTGACTTCGTTCTGTCTAACTCGTGACTTCCAATTTCCAACTCGTAGGCTGCTGCCTTGAGAACTCACTTCGGCGGCTGTGTAGTTCCCATATAAACCCTCAGCCGGACAACAGGAAAACAGTTACGTAATGGGCACCACTGTTGTCTGACGCCGTGTTTGCCGATAGCCTAGCAACGCTGTCGGGAGTTGTTTACGGCTGCATAGCAACCCCGGCGTCCTGTGTCACATCACCACTGTTTACTCACTTTGCATAGCGACCAGCGTGCTGGTACTCGGCTCACTCCGGCTCCGCCTGGCACACCACAGCTGGCAGGGAGGGAGGGGCGTCATCCATAGCGCAACACGTCACAATATATATATACTAGTATTTACAAAATGTTTTGGCCACCTGAGGCCATCATGAAGTATATTTTTTGATTCGTGTAATTTGCTGCATTGTATTCAGCATTTATTAGCATGCAAGAATTGCAATTTTAAAAGTTTTGTGTTTTAAAGACAAATTTGAGTTCTTGTTATAATAATTTCAAAATAATTTATGTGTTATATGTCATGTGTTCTGCTACATCCTCTTCTTGTGCTATGTCTTTGTTGTCATGACTGCAGTGTGCATATTTTCTGAATGTTTTTTTTTTGGCATGTGTGTCATTCATAATTCAGTACACACGAGCCATGACAACGGAAAAAAACAAAAAAAAAATCCAGGAAACATATATGTCTCAGCCACAGCAACAAAGACAAAGCACAAGTTGGAGAAACAGAAAAATATTCAAACATATCATTTTAAACTTATTTTAAAATTGTTTCATTGAGAATCCAACCTGCTTCTTTAACAAAACTTTTAGACTTATACGAAGGGGGACCCAAAAATAACCGGAACCGACCGGTTGCGCGCGCATGCTTTGTAGTTACGAGTTGTGCTGCTAGGTGGTGTTAGCTGGGGGTCTCCCACGACTGTTAGTGAGCTGGCGTCAGTCTGAGTTAAGTGGTTTGTCTGTGGTGCTCTGTTGTGTGCGTTCCTGTTTCAACCCTTTGGCGATTAGTGAGATGGCCGACCAGAAGGAACAAAGAGTGTGCGTGAAATTTTGCTTGATGAAGATCGTCGAAAGACCATTGACCAACTTTCTGAGGAAAAGAACACCTCATGGAGCCGGTCCAGCGAATTTTAACCGAAGGTTTGCACATGAGACGGGTGTCTGCAAAATTTGTTCCTCGCTTGCTCGGAGATGACCAAAGAGAAAACCGCGTGAATGTTTGCCGCAACTTGAAGAGTGAAGTGCAGAACGATCCAGAATTTCACGCACACTCTTTGTTCCTTCTGGTCGGCCATCTCACTAATCGCCAAAGGGTTGAAACAGGAACGCACACAACAGAGCACCACAGACAAACCACTTAACTCAGACTGACGCCAGCTCACTAACAGTCGCAGGAGACCCCCAGCTAACACCACCTAGTAGCACAACTCGTAACTACAAAGCATGCGTGCGCAACAGGTCGGTTCCAGTTATTTTTGGGTCCCCCCTCGTATATACATCTTGTTTTTAATGAAATATTGAATACATTGTGCAGTTTGCGCAAAACAGCATATACTTGTTGTATACCTGATGGCTTGACTGAAACATAAATCGCCAGATAATGATCAAATTCCAGCAGAACTTATTCAAGCAAGAGGTGAAATATTACGTTCTAAGCTCCATATGCTAATTAATTCTATTTGTAATAAGGAAAAGTTGCCTGATCAGTGGAAGAAGTCTTATTGTTGTTCCAGTTCACAAGAAGGGTGATAGAACTGACTGTAGTAATTATGGAGGATATCACTGCTATCAATTTCGTACAAAATTGTACCCAATATTCTTTTCTCAAGGTTAAGTCCATACACAGATGAAATTATTGGGTATCATTGGTGTGGGTTTCGACATGACAGATCAACTACTGATCAGATCTTTTGCATCTGTCAGATATTGGAGAAAAAATGGGAGTACAATGAGACAGTGTATCAGCTATTCATAGACTTCAAGAAAGGCTATGATTCAGTTAGAAAGAAAATATTGATAGAGTTTTGGGCACCCATGAAACTAGTTACACTGATTAAAATGTGTTTAAACGAAACGTATAGTAAAGTCCGTATAGGTAAACATTTGTCTGATAATTTTTCCATTCCAGAATGGTCTAAAACAAGGAGATGCTTATCATCACTCCTTTTCAACTTTGCTTTATAATATGCCATTAGGAAGGTCCAGGAAACTAGGTGAGACTGAAATTAAATGGGTCACATCAGCTGTTGATCTACAAGGTGTGGCAATAAAGAACCCGGATTACTTTTATGACTCATTTCCGGCCACGTCATTGACGAAGAGGAGGGTAGGGCATTGACCCTTGGACTTCCCTCTACCGTCACACAAAGTTTCATTCACGTGCATCGGTTAGTCTGGCCGCGACCATTGTTAGAAGCGGATCGTGTTTCTGAGCTCCGTCGGAATAATGCTGAGTGCTAATGCAGAACAACGTGCTAACATCAAATTCCTCACAAAACTTGGAAAATCTGCCACTGAAACTTACAATTTGTTGACAGAAGTATATGGTGATCAGTGTCTATCTCGCACGCAAGTTTTCGAGTGGTTTAAGAAGTTTATGGAGGGTAGGAAAAACGTCGGGAACGATCCAAAATCGGGCCGTCCTCCCACTGCGAAAACTCCAGAGAATGTGGAGAAGGTCGCTAGAATTGTTCGAAGAGATCGTCGACTGAGCATTCGAGCAATTTCTGAACTTACGAACATCAATAAGGAAAGTGTTAGACAGATTTTGCACGACGATCTGGGCATGAAAAAGGTGTGTGCTAAAGTGGTGCCAAAAATCCTTACCCCCCAGCAAAAGGAACATCGAGTGAATTGCTGTGTTGACACTCTTGAAAACATTGAAAATGATCCTGATTTCTTCCAAAACGTAATTACGTGTGACGAAACTTGGATTCTTCAATATGATCCAGAGACTAAGCGACAATCCATGCATTGGAAGAGCCCCAAATCCCCTAGGAAGAAGAAAGCGCGCATGAGCAAGTCCAAATTCAAAGCAATGATGATTGTTTTTTTCGATATCCGGGGGGTAATCTACATTGATTGGGTGCCTGAAGGTCAGACTGTCAATCAGGTTTATTATAAAAATGTTTTGACGTACCTCCGTGAACGTGTGCGACGAAGGAGACCAGACATGTGGAAGAATGCCTCATGGGTTCTTCATCACGACAACGCGCCAGCACACAACGCGCTATCTGTGAAGAGGTATTTGGCAAAAAACAACATTCCAGTGATGGAACATCCACCGTATTCTCCGGACCTAGCACCGTGCGACTTTTTTCTCTTCCCAAAAATCAAGTCTGCGCTGAAAGGGACCAGGTTCGAGTCCGTGGATGCAGTGAAAGCAAAAGCGACGCAACTCTTGAAGAGCATAACACAAGATGACCTGCAGCACTGCTTCCAACAGTGGAAAATTCGCATGGAGCGGTGTAGGGATCGGGGAGGGGACTACATTGAAGGGGATAACATTTCGACTGTCTGATTTTTTTTTTAATAAAGGGTTAGAGCATGAATCCGGTTTCTTTATTGCCACACCTTGTATGCTGATGATATGAATTTACTGGTTGATAATATAGATACCATAAAGAAAAACACAGACTTCAATTGACGCTAGTAAGGAGGTTGGTCTAGAAGTAAACACAGAGAAAACTAAGTATATGTTACTGTCTCGTCACCAAAATGCAGGGCAAGATCATGACATAAAGATAAGTAATGTGCTTAGAAAATGTGACACAGTTCAGATATTTGAGAATGACTATAACAAATCAAAACCTGATCCAGGAGGAAATTAAAGAGGAGACTGAACTCGGGTAATTCTTTCTACCATTCAGTCCAGAACCTTTTGTCTCTTGCCTGCTGTCTAAAAACATAACAATCAGAATATACAAAACTATAATTTTGCCTGTGGTTCTGTGTGGGTGTGAAACCTGGTCTCTGACATTAAGGGAGGAACATAGACTGAGGGTGTTTAGAATATTTGGACTGAAGAGAGATGAAGTGACAGGAGGTTGGAGAAAACTGCATAATGAGGAGCTTCATAACTTGTACTCTTCTCCAAGTATAATTAGAATGTTCAAGTCAGAGGGGATCAACATTGGCAGGGTATGTTGCAGGAATGGGGGAGAAGAGGAGTGCATGTAGGATATTGGTGGGAAAGTAAAGATAGGGACCACTAGGAGTATCAAGATGTAGGTGGGTGGACAATATTAAATTGGATCTCAGAGAGAGAGGATGAGATGGTATGGATTGGATTGATCTGGATCAGGATAGGGACCTGTGGATGGGTCTTGTGAAAATAATAATAAACCTTTGGGTTCCATAAAATTCTGGGAAGTTCTTGAGCAGCTGCATAATTGGCAGCTTCTCAAGAAGGGCTCAGCTCCATGAGTGAGTGAGTTGTTTTATGTGGGTGTGAAACTTGATCTTTCACCCTAAGGGTAGAATGAAGATTGAAGGTATTTAGGAAGAGAGTGCTAAGGATAAAATTTTACCTGAGAGGGAGTGACAGAAAGTTGGAGTAAATTGCATAATGAGAAGCTTTATAATTGATGAGTACAAAACCAATTTGAAAAACTTTTGGAAAACAACAAAAACACATTGAAAAAAACAAGTGATGTTCAAAACATGCCTTGGTGTTGCTCGGTTTTCATTGTAATTCTGTAACTAAATCACTTGAGGCATGTTGTTCTTCCAGCAGTATGTTGGATAATTTATATATATATATATATATGAAAGCACGTAAAACTGAATTTTGACACAAACTGGAGCCCTCCAATTTTTGCACAGGCCCTTCGATTTGAGTTCTTCACTAAATATTACAAGTATTAGAATGATCCGATCATGGGAAGCGTGATGGGTAGGGTACACAATACACATGAGATGACAGATACTTACAAAATTTGTCACAAAACCTCAATAAAATTTTATTCAGGAGGCTGAGGCAGTGTAAATGGAAGGACAATATTAAAATGGATCTTAAGGTAGTTTGATGTGAAGGGCGAACGGGATTTAACTGACTCAGAATAGGGCCTGAAGGTAGACATACATGAAGATGGCAATGATCCTTTGTGTTCCATAATAGGAAGGAATTTTTTGGTCATCTCAGTAACTATCGGTCTTTTTTTTTTTTTAAGAAGAGCCCTATACTGCACTCTTAGTATGATATTCACTATTAGAGTTACAATGTAGCTGTTATTACTTTCTGTGCTCAGTGCATCTTCCTGTGTTGTAAGGAACAGTGTCCATGAGATTTTGTAGGACTCCAGAAAAAGAGTATTATTTTAATGAAATGCAGCTCAAAAAAGGATAATCCAGTAAAGTTACAATATGCACGAATAGTTCTCATGTAAGATGACTCTTGAACTAAGTCAATATTTAAGAAGTATAATCTTTTTCAAGCTCTGATAATGTTTAACCTTCATGTACAATGAAGGGAGCACTTCAGTATCATGTTGCTTGAGGATTGAGGAAATATGTATAGACATGGCCACGTCTGGTGTTGGAGTAACAATCTTGTAATAAATTTAACATTACAGCAAGTGTTTTGTCTGTCTCCACAAATTTCTACAGGCAGTAGTGTTTGATTATTGAGTTTTGTAGTGTTGATTCCAGTGGGTTCATTTTTATTGTCCATTTATTAATCAGCTGGAAAAAGTCCTTCCCCCCACCCTGCCCCACAAAATCAGCAATATATATTCTGATTTTTTATGGTTGCAACACATTTGATACAGTGATTGATCAGATTTAGTGTATGTTATTGCATCTTTTGAATGTGAGTTTTAAACATTTTCAGAGTGAGTGATATAATTAAAATGGTCCAGAACGTAATGTTGGCTTGGAATCCATTACAGTAACAATTGGTAGAATTGCAGCAATATTCCAGCTTTATTTACTGATGCAGTTGTATAAGCACTTTGTATACAAAGAAAGTTAAAATGAATGCATTCCTGGGGTCCCACAAGCATCCTTCTGTTACAGAAATGAGAGTTGATCTATATTTTACATGTAATATTAATCAGATTTGGAAGTTTATGTACAAATACAATGGGATGTAAATTAAATGTTCTTCTACAGAGCATCCTCTCATAATCTTCATTTGTACTAAACGCTATTGGCATTGGAAACAAACTCCAGATTTTCAATCAAAATGGTCCTCTTGGTATATTGCAGTATTTATTATTATTATTATTATTATTATTATTATTATTATTATTATTGGAGGGGGTGGGTTTTGCCCATGCACCGCGACTAATAGTCTATTGTACGTCCCCCTTTGATATTCTACCAGTCGCCATACCCTACCGGTACTGGTGCATTCTGTCAGCCCCGTTCAGCCAACGAGGTCGGCCCTCAGTACCCGATACTTCCCCCATGTACCAGAGGCATTGGAAACTACTTGGGCGGGAAACTTTACCTAATTTTGCTCAGAGGTCTCCTAGAGACATGAGGATCTTTTACGTGCCGTAAATCTACGACATGAGACCCACGGCTTAAAGTCCCTCCCGGAGGACTTGTTCCCTGAATTTTTCCACCCTTAAAAATTCCACGACCTCCACCGGGTTTGAACCCGCGTATCTTGAGTCATGAGGTGGGAACGTTACCCCTAGACTACGGAGGCTGCTTATATTGCAGTAACTCCTTTAGAAATGATAGAAACAAGAGTTTTTATGATATATTTATTTTTCAGCCCCCCTCCTTCAATGGAAAATAATTTTTGTCTCACTATAAGCAGAAGGTTTGTTGCTGTGGGTACTGCTTTCTCTGTAATGTAAAAATTATGAATTGTATTTGTTGAAATTGTTGACATGCACATTGGTATTTTCAGTCATCATATTCGTTTCTTACTGGGTGTAGACAACTTTTCTCTAGATCCTTGCTCCACCCTCATCATTCGGTCTCTTCGAATCGTAATCAGAAATTCACTTTTCCCACAGTACTCAGCTGTTCTTTTAGTACCTTGACTTACTACAAATAACAGTTGTTTTCTTGCCTCTTCTCTGCAAGTTTGAATGACTTTGCCAGTAAGTTCTCACACTTTGCTGTAGCCAACTTTGTTTGTCTTTCATACATTCTCTTCTGAAGTAGCCATAATTCATATATGTTAAAACATTTTGTAGCACAAATTGAACTCACAGCTGGAATGATAACAGACTGCTAAATGGATGGCAGCAAATATTTTCAAAGCATATAATAGCAGCATAAAGTATCAGATATTTTCATGGTGGATAATAGTTGCATGAGCCAGTTGATCAGGCACATACTGACTGGCTGACTGGCATGCAGCTAGTCCAGCAGAGTAACTAAACCTTGTTTTTATTCTCCTCATCTCTTAACCAATCCCACAGAGTTGTGGAAGTCAAGCCTATTGTATATGTTACCAGAGAAGCTGAAAATGTTCCCCATAGGCTCCAGTACATTCTCCACTCCTTCTAAACACACTCTGGCTCACATGCTGTGGGCTTCATGCTGTATGTTTTCTTTGAGTTCTCTGATGTGCAGACTGATATGATATATTTTATCTTTAAATATTTTCACAAGAAGAAATCACATGGAATAATGTGGCCATGAACCATGACTTATACCCACCCACTACTCTGTTCAGGGTCTGCATGGTGTACACAAATGCAGAATCCCGTTCAAAGTGTGTACAGAGCTTTTTTTCATTTGTGAGTTGCCTGAGAAACAGCTGCCAACTGCCTAATGTATCTGTGACAATTCTATCTGTGTAATACATGATGCTAGTTATCCTTCTCACACTTAGGGTGCACAAAACATAAACTTTTAGATCACAGAGTGGGATTTTCTGTATGAAATGTGGATAAATGGTAAGATTTGGAGGTATGCAGGTACAGTTCTGGAGTCCCCCCCTCCCTCTCATGAATAAGGCTGTGCTTTGGAATTCTTTAATCAAATTGTTCTTTTGAAAGAATTTGAATCGAACCAATGGAAATTCAAGGGAAGAATATTAGGCAACCCTTCATGCTTCTATTATCGACAGTTTTTTTTTTAAATAGATATGTAACAAGGAAAGAATATGCACCTTAGAGTAGAAGATGTGTTAATTCCCATGTTAGAACTAAACAACACAGAAAGATATGCTCTGGCATATGTATTTTCCAGTTTTGCATATTTCATTGGCTGTACTGTTATACTGTACTTTAATTAATTTCAGAAGTTATATATATGGACAGCTGATCTGACATACATTCACTTTTGGTACTTCATGGAATTAAATATGTTTAGGTACCAGGTAAATACAGGGTGTCCCAGGAGGAAAGGTCAGTGTTCTGGGAGGTCATTCTAAGCAAAAAAGTGTGTATGTACATGTGTCCTATTCTGAAAGGTTTCTGAGATAGAGCTATTTCACTGTACAGTAGTTTGGGTTTGGCGCCCAATATTGTTCTTCCCTCCTGCCTTACTGCACCTTTATCTGAAGCATGTGAATGTACAGAATGTACTGATGGCCAGTTGGTCCCATTAATACTATTCACCGATGCAGCTACTTTACCCGTAATGGAATCAACAACACATGTAACTCGCATCGATCATCTCATGACAGTCCACATGGTACTGTGGAAACAAATTTTTGACGTCATTTCTCTATCAATGTGTGGTGCAGTATGATCAGTGACGTGTTGATTGGCCCCGTTATTTTAGACAATCGTATGGCAAGACATAATTACCAACACTTTCTGTAAAATGGATTACCAGAACAACTAGAGGATGTTCCTTGTCTACACAGATTGCTATATACTTTAAGCATGACTGATTCCCTTCACATTATACCCGACTTGTGATGCAGCTTCTCAATGGTACTTTCCCTAGTCATTGTATCAGTCTTGGCAGTGTCATTAACTGGCCACCAAGATCTCCAGGCCTAACCCTGTTAGATTTTTGTTTATGGTGTTGGATGAAGAGCAAAGTGTACAGAAGAAAAGTGGATACACGAGACAAATTGCTTGATCACATAATGGATGTTATCACCTGCATAAAGGGACGTCAATATGCGCCCAGACAAGCAACACATCATATCCTCGTGAGTTACAAAGTGCATTGATATTGATGGTGAAATTTTCAAAAATGTATTATGCTAGGTAAGCTGTACCAACATTGTCACTTGAACAAAAATACCGGTATTGGAAACAGAATGTAATATCTCTTTTGTATCAACAATTTTGGAACTGTACAGTGAAATAGCTCTATCTCAGAAACCATTCAGAACAGGACACATGTACATATAACTTTTTGCTTGGAATGGCAGATACTATGAACTCTCAGAATATTGACCTCTCCTACTGGGACATTTTGTATATACCACCAAGTTGTGAATAGTCAGAATTTTAGCACTTTTTTAATATTGTCACCTTTATGAGTGACTATAGACATGATTTGGATTAGTGACTCGATATATTGACCACTTATTCACACAACTCGTAACTACAAGTAACTATAACAGCCTCACTGGTTTACACACTCTAAAGATCACTGTAACTGCAGCATACACAAAGTCCACTATGTCTTCATTAGTCATTTCCTGGTAACAGATCGGGACAGTGTCCTGTGCTCATGTCCTTACCGTCTGGTGAATCTGCCCCATTAAGGCTATTTATCCCGAATAGCCTGCAGGCTTACCACCATATCTGTTCCAAGCTCTATGGTTGTGATGTGTGTGTGATCAGCCTCACCTTCTTTCCCTGTGGCTTGGTTCTTGTGGCGATAGGCTTACTGCCATTTCTTTTCCAAGGACTGTGGTTGTGATGTGTGTGTGATCAGCCTCACCTTCTTTTCCTGTGGCTTGGTTCTTGTGGCGATAGGCTTACTGCCATTTCTTTTCCAAGGACTGTGGTTGTGATGTGTGTGTGATCAGCCTCACCTTTCCCTGTGGCTTGGTTCTTGTGGTGATAGGCTTACTGCCATTTCTTTTCCAAGGACTGTGGTTGTAGATTTGTGTGTGATCAGCTTCACCTTTCCCTGTGGCTTCGTTCTTGTGGTGATAGGCTTACTGCCATTTCTTTTCCAAGGACTGTGGTTGTAGATTTGTGTGTGATCAGCTTCACCTTTCCCTGTGGCTTCGTTCTTGTGGTGATAGGCTTACTGCCATTTCTTTTCCAAGGACTGTGGTTGTAGATTTGTGTGTGATCAGCTTCACCTTTCCCTGTGGCTTCATTCTTGTGGTGATAGGCTTACTGCCATTTCTTTTCCAAGGACTGTGGTTGTGATGTGTGTGTGATCAGCCTCGCCTTCTTTCCCCATGGCTCAGTTCTTGCAGTGATTATTTTCCAACTGCTACTGCTGCTGCCACCTCCTCCTCTTTAAGGCCACTTTTCCCAAGTAGCTTACAGGCATACTGCCATTACTTATATGAGTAATTTGAAGGAGCTTGCTTGTGACATATTTATTTGCCCTTGTGAATAGCATCACAACGTTGTACTGGCCCCTACCCTCCTGTCAGGACCTGCTGCAGCCACCAACAGCAGTGTCTTCTTTTATGTGTTGATCTTGGCCTGCGTGTTGCTCAAGTCTGGCTTGTGGTTCTATGTATATATCTTGACATAGCCCCCACCAGGCTTGTGCGCCTCATATTGCTTCGATTATCTGACTTGGCTGTTACTGTTTTGACATTTGGGAATGGCACCAGACCCACCCAGACCTTGCTACAGGGTAGGTTTTCCTGGGTTCCCTCAGCCCAGTGGGGGACTGCTTGGATGCTAGATGGCTTACCACCTGTTTTATAGACATCAAAGGTGCTCTCTCCATCACCACCATTGAATCAATCTCATTCTGGAATTCAGCATGATGTTTGTCTTTCAGATTCATCATCTTCATTGATTCCACGTCCTTAAGAAATTGGGCAAAGCAATGGTCTTTCTCGTCTTTCACCAAGCCCAGTGTAATTTTCAACTCTGGCACGAGCCCACCTCCCTCTTATAACAACATCCTGAGCTGTGACAGCTCCTGTTTTGTCTCTCCTTCCCCATGCCAGTTCTATCAATGTTTTTGATGTATGATATAATGCAGCATCAACAAAATGATATAGATGAAGCTTATTTTTCTATCCTTTAAATTCAATAGATCAGTTCTCCCCTACTCTGACATCAGCTTTCTGGTGTTGGTGACTAGACAGTTTCTGGATTGATTACTGAATTAACTGGTAGCTTGACATTTGGAACTATAAATAACTGCAGCACATTGTAAGTTTTTCTGGTCTGCTGCGCCTTCACTCACTCATTGCTTGGTAGCAGCTTCTGACAGCAGACGTTGCTCTTATTCTGGTTCCCGAACTATCCCCGTGCCTCAGCTACCAGCATCTAATAACAGTAGCTCAGAACAACCAAACTGCAGCAATCCTCCAACTGAATGCTCACCGGTTCACTTCACTCCACTGTACTGTACTCAGCCCAACTGAACTGCTGGAAAGTCTTAAGTCAGAGTTACTTTATGAATGGCAGTTTACCTCCAATCAGTTTTCTTAGCATCAAACACCTTGATACTCACGACCAGAGATTATTTTTTCAGCTGAACCCTTGCGTTCATGGCCCTTATGTAACGTCCTTTCTGATGAGAAGATGTGTTTGTCTCTTATGAAACTGCTCTATTAATTATCCTCCTTATAAATTCTAGACATGGACCACACAGAAAACACCATTCCTATTGTCGTATCCATTGTCGCATTCGCCACCATCTGCTCGAACCCCACAGATGACACTGCTTTCCAGCTAGTCCATTGGTATGCTGGCTGCTTCCTAACAACAGCTGTTGTCTTACTGTTTCTTTTGCAGCCGTTGCCTAGCAGTGGGTATATACGCCACAACATTATGACATTTGATGCAATCAAGGATAATTCTTGATTATACTGTTGGATTGCCACATGTTAAAAACTCATTTTTAATTGAGAATAATTGCAATTTGAAGAAAATTAAATATTTGTAAGAATGCAGATTTTGTAAGATTTGAGGCTTTCACGGCGGTGACTATGAAGAAAGCAGTCTTCTGGGATTTGGCACCGTGTATATGTGGTGTTAACCAACGTTTCGGAGGAACGTATCGCCTCCATCTTCAGTGTAGAAGAAAAAATATAAGAAATCTGCAGGCGAAGAGACTGTGAGAACCGGTAAAAGCACCGGTTCTCACGGTTTCTTCGCTTGCAGATTTCTTATCTTTTTCCTTATACCCTGAAGATGGAGGCGATACGTTGCTCCGAAACGTCGGTTAACACATATACACGGTGCCAAATCCCAGAAGACTGCTTTCTTCAATGCAGATTTTATTTTGGCTTTTCTCCTCATACTTACCAGAGCATAAAATAAATGATTGTCTATAATTCAAGATCGTCTGGTGCTATTACCTATTCTGCTGAAAGTTTTTCTCCAAAATTCACTCCTAAAGTTATTTCAGGAAAACAGTGATGTTAAAATTTGCTGGAGCTCTTACTGTTATTATTGCAGTATCCACGTTCTGCAGGCCATTGTGTGTGTATGTGTAGATTCTTGTTAATTACCATGCACTCTCTAGGTAAATTCATGGTGATTCTGTAATTTGTTAGATAACACTCTTATATTCTGTAAGAGATGGATGCTGGAATAAATATTTTTGCAAATGTGTGTTCCCAATACAAGAGTATACTTCATATGAGATTCTAAACTAATAGAATTTGCTTGTGGATTGTCGTTAGTTTCGCTGATCTCTCTTCAAATTAAGTATGCTAGTTACTTGTGGTTTACTAAAGTATATGTCAGAACTTTTTCAGAACTACCCAGAATTATTTAAAATCATGACATATTAATGTGTATATTTAGAGCATCTAGACGTGCCAGACCTTTAAAACAAAGCTTGTTATCTTGTGTAGATCCTTAAAACAAAGCTTGTCTTGTGTTTTAATCTGCAATGTAGCACTATAAATTCTGAAAGTACAATGGTTTGTGTGATTTGTTCTGATGGGTTATTAGTAAATATGACAGAAATAGAGAGATTCTACTAGAATTAATTATTTGAGGTTAATGAAAATATAGATGACTAAAAATAACCTAATTCCCAAAACTTTACAACAGACATACCTGCTACATTATATGCAAACTATATCTCAGTCTGATACTGAGCTCTAGAATGTCTGGAGCTTTACCTCCATGTCCCTTTCATGGCATAGTTTTCAGGCACTGGACAAATTCACCTTTGTTACCAGATAGGATGGCTCAGTCAGTAACCGGGCTTGCTGTAGTTCATTTGCTGGCAGGGGATTTCTTTCTGCAAAACCAAATCCAGGCTAATGAAGGCTGCCACGGTCTCTTATCCAGTGGCTCTAGGGACTCTTTTTCCAGTGACATAAAGGTATCTGATGTGTATAGGGCTTTGCTTGCTCTGTCCCTGTTTATCTTCATGGTGTGGTGTTGGGTACATGGGTGAATGTAATGGTCAATTTGTCTTCAGTTCTGTTAATGCAGTTAACTGCAGTACATACATTTGAGCATTGCCTGTTCTGAAATTTATAATAGCATAATCAGTAGGGCTATGGCATGGAATATTTTTATTAAACAGATCAGTTACCCTACCAGACACATTTCATAAATTGCCTTAAATTTAATAATCTTGTATTCCCATGTATTATCACAAACCTGATAATTCATGAGCAGGGAACTAGGAATTTTGTGAAATCAACATTTTTATATGGGAGTACTTTTTATGTTAGCATTTCTTTTAACTGTCTCAGATATTACGGTGCTTTGTAAACTGATTAATAAAGTGATGAATTGTTACCATATGAGTATTCAGCAGTTCTGCAAAATGACAGAGTGGCTATGTGATTTGGATGCCATGTCATTGTTTATCAGGGGTTGGTTGTTCACTTTGGAAATGCTGTCACCGATACAGAAATCATACATGCACAGAAAGAAACAAGTACACTTCTGGCTCTGACATCGCGACATAGAAATGAGTGTTTAATTTGACCATTTTCATCTTTACTACATGTTGTCTGGTTCTCTTCATTTGTACAAAATATTGCTTTGTTTCAGTACATGAACTGTTTTTAATTCATAGCACTACTAGGTGGCAGTCCTGTGTCTGAAAAGAGCATTGTAAAACCTGGCAAATGATCTTTATATACAGTATACAATATACAGTTTAGTCCTTCCTATTAAGATAATTGTAAATTTGTCCTATGTGCTTAATTAAGTACAACACCATGAAGACTTGTAGGGGATTGGAGGTATAGATCCATATATTCTTAACTTTGGCACTAGATTGGGTTGAAGTGAGCTTCATGTTTTGGCCACTTGACCAACAGCTGTGGTGCCCACTTGATAGAGGCTTGGTGAGGCCCAGAGCCAGTCTGGATGCTATGCAGAAGAGAAAAGTCTCTTGCCTCTGCCAGAAATCCAACACCTGATTCCCCAGATACCTTGCCCATAGTAACGTTGTCACCATGCTGACTGAGCTATCCTGGTGACTTTAGTCCTCCATAAAGAGTATTCAGTTTTTTCTTGTTAGATCATGGTCTGTCTCTCTGATTTTGACATAAAGTCTACATCATTTCAATTATTCTACTGTTACCAGCCTTAATCCTTTTAGTAGGATTTACCAAGCACCACTATGTGGCATGTTCTTAATGAACTCTGTATGGCTTATATATTATGGCATTCAGAATGCAACATACACCTGCAGTTTAGATTCACTAGTTAATTTTACTTTCCAATATTTTCCAGTTGTTACAAGTGTCATATTTCATGGAACCTTAATATGCGTGAGAATTTAAAATAAGATATCAAATGATGTTCTGTCTTGTGCCACCTGTCAGGAATTGGCTTGTCCATTAATTCAGGTAGTTGATTTAGTATGGTACAGCCCATTTTGTGTAATCATATGGTTATACCTTTTTGTCAAAATCACGGATCATTTATGATACAGTGGTGAGTTTAGTAAAGCATACATGAAGTATCAGTGTGAGGTCAGATAAAAGTATGAAGCTTTACATGCCAGAATGCAGTTTACATTGTTTTGTTGAGGTAGGGCCTTTTAAAATTCTCTGCCATATTTAGAACTAGGAAGCTGTGATGCTGATTTTGTCCTACAATGTGGAAAAGGTAAGTTGCTTATTATATATACACACTAAATGATTAATTATTAGGTGGGCCATTGTGATGTTGGATTTTCACTGCTGTTTCTTCGTTCCCATCTTGAGGTCTGTATGAGAATGCAGAAATGTATGGAGGGTAGTAAGTAAAAGACATTTGTATTGAATCTTTGAAAATTAGAACATGAAAGAAGTCTGTGTTAAGCTTAAGCTATTACGATAATGCTGACATGTGAAAAGAAAGATCAATATCCTTATGAAGTTGAGTGGCAAAAATTGAAACATTAACACTTTTGGGTAATTCCTGCTGTCAGTGAAACCGTTTCATGAATAATTTACTCTGAAGGTGGAATTTAATGTCACGATAGTAACCTAGAATTTCTTCCTTTGATTGTTTGACTTGTAAAGGTACCTAGAAAATTACTATATTTGCTCAAATATAGCACACTTTTCTCTCCACATGCTTTCCGAAGTGTGATTGTACATTATATTTGCATATATTCAATTCTCTTAGGTATCTCACTGAAAGGAACCATCAAAAATATTATTTATTAAAATGCTTAACTAATTTTTAAAGGGAGAACACCATTATGTGCATACACATTTGATTTTTTTAAGTACTTCACCAGAAGCGGTGACCACAAATATTATTTATTAAAATATGCAATCAGTTTTCCATCATAGATTTGGATTGTGTTATATGTGGGCAAATGCAGTATTTGATTGACATACCAGTACTGATAAGTATTGTAAACTGTTTTGAGATTATGCTGGTTTAACACTGCTATGATCATTGACATTTTAGTGAAGGGGTTAGTCTTAGGCCTGTGTATTATGAATTATACTG
Source organism: Cryptotermes secundus (assembly GCF_002891405.2). NCBI lineage: Eukaryota > Metazoa > Arthropoda > Insecta > Blattodea > Kalotermitidae > Cryptotermes > Cryptotermes secundus. The sequence goes on from NW_019744108.1 coordinate 792,198, forward strand.
TATCAAGAGAGTATGAATTTATTTTAATAACACACACATGTATATATCATACAAGCAGCATGTCTTGGTTTAACTGGCTGTAAACAGTTGAAGATATGACAGCAAATAATTAAATGCACATCTTATTCAAACAGTACATAATTATTTAACTTTGTTCTTATTTTCCAAAATGGAAGTAATATCCTCTTTTCCCACTGTCCTTCATTGACATACTTGTTCAAATACCTATAATTCAGACTTCTTTCTTTCTTTCTTTCGTTCTTTCTTTCTTCATTTTGGTCTTTCAGAATTGGTATATCAGTTCTCCAAATTCTGAAAGGTTAAATTGATGAGAAGAGTGTACATTTAGTCATACAAATCAGTAATCTGTAGACTTATATTGCTAGGCTGACTGTACTGTAAAATTGCTCTGTGGTGGTAGAATGGCACCGGTAGTGTAATGGGACATCCAGATAGAATTGATTCTGTTAGGAAACAGTATTGCAGCTGATGCATTGGAGAATAGTGCGTTTAATTTTATGCTGCAATCAAGTTACATATTTGAGGAGATGAGATCCATTTGATTCGGATAAATTGAAGCCATTTATATGCAAGACATATTTAAAAGCCGAGAGAAGTGATTCATTTGCTTGTTATCACTGCCAAGAATTCATTGCGTGTAAGAACATTGCTAGAAGATCTGAAACCTGAAGCCTGTGCAGCGTGGATGCATTTGAAATGTATCATCACTGATTTGTCACTTCTGACTTAATCGGTATGTATATTTACATTTTTTAATGATGGGTCTAGTGTTAGCTGTTAGGAGTCTAATACAGGACTTCAGACATTGACCTTAAATTTACATATATGTGTGTGTGCATATCAGATTATGTAAACATTTTGTATGGTTTGAAGTTTTGACTGAATGAAATCACCTGTGGAGGTGCATGATCACTCATTCCCAAACCACTGTGTTCCTGATGTCTGGAAAAATTAATGTTTAATGACCAGGCTTGACAACAACTAGTACTCCATGAAGTTAACCTTGCAATTATAGTAAGCACTTCAAAGCCTTGTATGTTTATGAGTGTGATTCTGTGGAACACCTTTTTAAGTGTTAAAATGTAGTAGTAAGCAGTTTATCCACTTGGCAATAATTGCGTTCACTATTCTAGAAGAATATAGTAGCTCACGTTGAGTGAACAGCAGTTTGTTTTCATGTATTGTTTGTATTTGAGAGTAGTGATAAGATCTGGCTTTGTGGTCAACTACTTTATATGTACAGTATTTAGAATATTTTCTTCAGAGTATAAACTGGTAAGATGTCCATATAGACCAATTTAGTATAACGTGCGTTCTAGTGCTCTAATCAGAAACCTAAATGATGTCATTATTGCACATCCCTGAACTAATCACATTCAGGGCCAAAACATCTGCAGATTTAGTGCAGTTCTGATGATTCAGTTGATCACTGGGCATATACATACATATTATGACATCAGCTTCATATTTCTGATTGAATTCACGCTCAAAGGATCATAAGTTACATTTGATTAAACTCTGGCCATATATGTTTCACATGAATTTTAAACCTTTTTAGCATCAGCATATAACATTTATATGTATACTACTTGAAATTCTGCTTGGAAACTTTATTTTTTGTTCTTAAAATTCTGGAAAGTATGTTTTAACCTCTGCCAAGACTGGTAAGAACTTTGTCACCAACATAATTAGCATCATTAATTCTTTGTCATGAAATGAAACTATGAATGCAATTTATAGAATTGATTATAGATGTACCATCCCTAATCACTTCCTTAATTGTAATTGTAAATGATTATGCAATGAAAACTATGTTACTGCTTAAATGTGCAAGAATTGAATTGCCATTTATTGTGAAAAACCCCTGAACTTCACTCTGTTGACTTGAATTTCAGTCACACTTTCAGAATGGGGGTAACTTTCTCTGGAATTAGATGTTACTGATATGAGATGAATGTCATTAAGAAGTGTTCCATTTTCTGGGATGTAACACGTAGTATGGTGACATTCTGTGTCATGATTTCAGTGGGCCACATTCCTACAACTGCTGCAATACAGATATACAGTAGAACTTGGTTATAACGTCATCAAAGGGACCTAAAAATAGTGTCGTTATAAACGAATGTCGTCGTAACCGAAATGGGCACTTCCACAGTAGCCTTATGTTAGTCACGTAAAAATCTACCAAAAACCGAGTTAAAATGTTGCATTTTTAATGAAATACGTAGTTAAGTACAGACTAACGTAACATTAACGTGGAATTGCCCAAATGTGTAATATCAAAGACATATTACAGAGCTTTTCACTGACAATACACACCGCACTAATACTGTATATTAAAGGTAGGCC
>NW_019744108.1:794639-858498 GCF_002891405.2 Cryptotermes secundus
CCCACCCCCCCCCCCCCCCGATTTTGGTATAAGACCTATTTTGCTTCCTGCTGGAGACACCAGACATTACATCATCCTTTACTGCAGCTTTACTCAAGTTATTAATTTACATTGCAAGATATGCCTTTGATAAAATAGAAATTAGTTCCTACTTTAGGTAGCTATATATCTGGTAACAACAGTAAAGATTTTGCCACATTCTGTGTTGTGGACTTTGGAGACACTGAATTGTTGAAAGATGATTGTGATTCAGGCAATTGCTGAATTCTTGTGCAAGCCAGAATGAGAGAGCTTCATGATTTAGGCATTTGCTTGATCTGTCAAGTTTCAGATTTCTTTGTCTGAGACTGAGTGGTTGGCAGGCAAGCTTCCTTGATGTGACCACTACCAGTTCAGAAACTGAAAAAAGGGGGTAGGCACAGGGCAGTGTCAGAATAAGAAACACTGAAAAGAAATAATAAAAAAGTTACTCATGTCCTAAGTTAAGCACCATGTCTTGATGGTGTACGGGGGAGTGGAAGCACATGTTCCTAACATTGGTAGTACCATAGATTGAGGTTACTGATTAGATTCACAGCCTAGTTGTTATACCACAAGGAAATAGCCCTGATATCAGTTTCATGGGAGGCTGGGTGGGTTCCTGAGCCTTTCTCGGCATGGTGGCAACAGGAAACATTCCTGTCCTTGGAGACAATTGAACCCATTCATCCAACCTATAGTGGTTACGATACTGAGATTATTTTGTGCTTGGAACAGCTGCTGGCTTGATAATCACAAACCAGTTGGTTGAGCAAGGTTACACACAAAGTTGTATGTTATTGCTTAAAGTCGAACAGTGCTTCTGCCATGATACTGGAATCTTATTCAGTATCGTGTAGTAGACGCATTATGTTTATTATTGTTATTTTTATTATTTGGGATATTAATATAGCAACAGTACTCAAGGAATTTGATTGTTCGTATATAAATAGGTTCTTGGAAGAAACATTTATGGTCTTTACTTGCTTATTATACCATGATTAATCATCAGAATTTACTTGTGACCATACATTACAAGCAGTTGATTTTTATATGTAAACACTAAATGAAGTTTGCTCTTCTGTGGCAGTTAACAAAAGTTGTCCAAAACAAAATATAACATCTTTCTTGCAACAGGTAGTTTAAGGTCTGAACTCTCTAAGATAATTTGAATCCTATCAAATCATTGAAATAATAAATTGCACACATTTTCAAGCCAAGAACCCACTAATATTGAACCCAGATCACTTTGGAGTGACAGTATAACATATGTAATTATGTTACAGAGGTCTGCATGAAGATTTAAAGTTTGATGTGTGTAGATGTAAACTGTCACTGTGTGTAAAGAGTGTATTTTGTTTCTTTTAAACCAGCATCTTTTCTGTCATGGGTGATTTTTCATATCACCTAAATAGCAAAGTATTTTAATGGATTTGATGAACGTGTTAGCAGGCAGCAGCACTGTAAACATGGTCCAACACTCAACAATAGAGGGGGCTTTGTTTTCTGTGTCCACGGTCATGTCTCACAGCAGTGGGTGGTGGTCACGTGATATGTATTTCCTGTGATGTGTGTTCATTCCCTGGCCATGTGACAGCATTCATTCAGTTCAGGGACAAGTCACTTCTCAATAGGAGATAGCCACAGGAAGTTCATAGTTGAAGAAGAGTACAAGAAGTCAGCTTATGAAGATTTAATGTGTGATATGAAGATTTTATGTGTGCTGTAGCACAGTGACACTGAGTATGTGTGATTTAGTGAGACTTTTATAGGTCCTCTGTTATAAATCCATAAGGACTAGTGCAGAGAGACTAGGAAGATAAAGGTGGAGTGTTTGTAAATTGTGTAAATCATCAATAGTGTTATAATTATTTGTAGTTACAACCAATAAATCCAGGTACCAATCCAAACCCATGTCTTAGTCACTGTGACACATGACAGTATGGTAAAGTAAGAGTTATTATAAAGATTCTTCAACCTTACATGTCATCTCTTGGATGTTTTGTGTTGTGCTAGTGGAAAAAAATTTGTAACAGGTGGAAAATGGCATTACATCTTGAATAAATTGAAGTTGCATCGTAGGCAAGTGTCTGGGCTTGTAATCCGTCCACTGGGGAATCATTTTCTAACCCATTCACTATTTTCATATGTTCAGGAAAGTAATACCTCAAGTCAGTTAGATCCCTAATTATCTAACTTCATGGAGCTGAACCCTTCTTGAGAAGCCGCAAGTTCTGCGGCTACTCAAGAACTTCCCTGCATTTTATGGAACAAGGTTCATCACTGTGTTCATGAACCCACCACTGGTCCCTATCCTGAGCCAGATTAATCCAGTCCATGGCACCCCATCCCATCTCTCTGAGATCCATTGTAATATTGTCCACCCACCTACATCTTGGTATTCCTAGTGGTCCCTTTCTTGACTTTCTCACCAATATCCTACATGCATACCTCTTCTCCCTCGTTCGTGCTACATGGCCTGCCCATCTCATCCTCAACTTGATCATTCTAATTATATTCTATGAAGAATACAAGTTATGAAGCTCCTCATTATACAGTTTTCTCCAACCACCTGTCACTTCATCTCTCTTCAGTCCAAATATTCTTCTCAGCACCTGGTTCTCAGAAACCTTCAGTCTATGTTTGCCCTTAATGTTAGAGACAAAGTTTCACACCCAAACAGAACCACAGGCAAAATCATACATAGTTTTGTGTATTCTAATTTTTATGTTTTTAGACAGCAGATGAGAAGACAAAATAATCTGAACTGAATGGTAGCAAGCATTACCTGAATTCAGACTCCTCTTAGTTTCCTCCTGGATCAAATTTTCGTTTGTTACTGTTGTTCCCAGATACCTGAACTGTGCCACATTTTCAAAATATCTGTTACCTATCTTTATGTCATGATTTTGCCCTGAAATCTGATGATGACACAGCAACATGTACTTAGTTTTCTTTGTGTTTACTTTTAGACCAACCTCCTTACTAACGTCATTTAATGTTTCTATGTTTTTCTTTATGATATCTGCGTTATCACCCAGTAGATTCATATCATCAGCATAGACCAGCAGCTGATGTGACCCTTTTAACTTCAGGCCCACTTGGTTTCCCTGTACCTTCCTAATGACATACTGTAAAGCAAAGGTGAAAAGTAGTGGTGATAAAGCATCTCCTTATTTAACCATTGTGGATAGGAAAATTTTAAGACAAATGTTTACCTATACAGACTTTATGTTATGTTTAAACACCTTTTAATCAGCCTAATTAGTTTCGTGGGTACCCAGAACTCTGTGAGACTGACTATTGTACACTTTTTCCTTCCTAGCTGATAGTACTGTCTAATTGTACTACCATTCCTCCCCCCAGTAGCTGATGAATGCCAAAGATCTGATCTGTAGTTGATCTGATACATCAAAACTCACACTGATGATTCCCAGTATTTTCATCTATATATGGACTTAACTTTGACAGAAGGATATTGGATACAATTCTGTACAAAGTTGACAGCAGTGATATCCCACAATAATTACTACAGTCAGTTTTATCACCCTACTTGTGAACTGGTACAATAATAGACACCTTCCACTGATCAGGCAATTCTTTCTTATTCCAAATAGAATTAATTAGCTTATGGATCTCAGAACATAACATTTCACCTCCTGCTTGAATCAGTTCTGCCAGAATTTGATCACTACCTGGTGATCGATACCTTTCCAACTTTACAGTAACAATTTCAACCTCGAGAAGACTAGGATCAAGTACTAATGGCTCAGCTGTATGTATTTCTGTCTGGCTAACATCACTGACCCTGTGTACATTCAAAAACTGAGAGAAGTAGTCTTCCACCTGTTAAAAATATTACGGGAATCTGCAAGCAGTCACCATACTCGTTCTTCACGAAGTTACTTCCAGGTTGGTAACCCCTCTTAAATTCATTTATTCCTCTGTATAGGTCCCTGATGTACTTGTTCTTACTCTTCGTTGCAAACTCATAAATTTTTTCCTTCAGGTTTTCCCTCTTTTTATTCCCGAAATGCTTGCTGGCTTCACATGTTATATTGTTCAAATTATCCCCATTTGTTGACTTGGATCCTGTAACCATTGCAGTTAGGCTTGTTTCCTTTGATCTAATAATATTGAGCATCCTTCGTTGAGCCATGACTTATGCTTCTTCAGTTCATAATAACCTAGACTCTCTTTGGCTGAAATTTTTATATTCTCTCTAATAGTTTCCGAGTCTCTATTAATGTCCACCTCAGTGTCTAAGTTGTCCAAAGTTGGTAATCTATTTGAGATTTCAGCATGATACTGCTCTTTACCCTCTCCTTCGTTTAATTTCTTGAGATACAGCCTCACAAACTCTTGCGGTTTTAGTCCTTGTGTAACATCCTTTCTCATGAGAGGATGGGTCTGTTATTCAGAATTACTGTGCTGGACCTCACCAGCACAGTCTTTTCAGGTCCAAGTCCCACGGGACTCATGAACAAATTTTACTATCTGAGATTTGAGACTCCCCCAGTCTGGAGGACCAGGTCTCTGCATTTATATCCCCCAGGAACTGAGTTCCTGTTTCATCATCACCTACAAGTCAGAGTCACTTTATGACTGCCAATCAGTTCGTCTTAGCAACAAGTACCTTGAGACCCACAACGAGAATTTTTATTTTGTAATTGAACACTTGTGATTATAGTCCTTATGCAACATCGTCTCTGACGAGAGGATGGGTCTGACATTTACAATTGCTGCTGGGTCTCGCCAGCACAGTCATTCTCAGGTCTGAGTCTGTGGGTTTCATGACCACATTTTGCTGTCTCAGATTTGAGACTTTCCAAACCTGGAAGGCCAGGTCCCAGTATTTATATCCCTTTACCTCCTACAACTCACCCCTGGCCCTGCTTATGTAGCCTCAACACTGACCATATAGAGAGCACCGCTTGCAACAGATCTTCTATTGTGACCATTACCTAGCAACGGTCGTTTGTTTACAGAGTTGTTACTTAGCAGCAGCTATTGTATAGCTGTTTATTTGCAGTTGTTGTCTAACAATGGGTCTGCATGCCACGGTATCTTCCAAGCAGTTTATGGTATACATGAAGGAGCATGTTTATGGATCAGTGTGGCTGAAAATCACAATTGCATGACATCATTCTATGAAATTCGTGAAGTGGTGTATTGAAGGAGATACTTCTAGATTCAACTAGAAACGCCACTGAAAATTTTAATTTTTGGGAATACTTTGTAATGATATGTTGATGCATTACATAATTAAGATTTTTCAACAATAGAAAATATACCAAAAAAGTATAAGTAACAATAAACGTTACAGACTGCTGAAGCATTTGTAGTCAGCACTGAAATATATTGAAGTTCTACAGAAAATTTCTGTGTTCAAACATAATACAGCTGACCGAAGGATATGTTTAGATTTTGATGGCCACTTTCCAGTTAAGGAAGCATGCTGGTTAGCATATTCAGGATGACCATCACTGTTAAACATAGAGGTATAGAGGAGCCAGGGAGTTAGATGTGATGGAAAGTTTTGAATTCCATGCTTTATGTACAGTATTTTTGTTGTTGTTGTAGAAACATTGCTAATTACCCAGTCTTCATGAATTTTTTACCTTCAAAATGAATTTAATATACATAGTGTGACATGTTGACCCCTCCCACCCCTCAGCGGTAACGTAACGCTCGCGGAATAGGCGAGTAATCACCCCGCATCCTGGCAGCCATGCGCGGTGACGTCACGAGCGGAGCCGAAGATAGCCGAGCCCCGTAACCGGGTAACTGTGCAAGGCGAATCAACAGCAGTGACGTAACCGGACAGCGTGGCTAGCAAAAAGGGTGCCTATCACGTGGCCGTTTTCCCGTATTGTCCGATCGAGGCTACATAGGGAGCAGCGAAGGCTATTCACAGTCAGTTGTACTGAGTTGTACTGTAACAGTCGCCGAGTCAAGACGTAAAGTCAGCCAGTTGTATTGTGGCATTTGGAGTGTACTAATTGTGATACGGCAGATAGCAGTAATCGTAAATCTGTAATTTGGGTGATTGTAAGTGCGAATGTGAAATAAAATTCGCTACATCAAATACATCGTGAAGTTATTTGTCGCGATATACCCCGCGATACGCGACAATATGTTTGGGGAAGTACTTTTACCCTAGGAGAACAGCTAAAGTGCATTTGGTAGGAATTTGTCAGTACATACACATGAGTAAATGTCCCAGTTTTTTAAATGTAGTATTTCGTTGTTAATGGAAACTGTAAATGAATAAGTGACTTCATATCTTGAACCCCTCAGTGTACTTGTACAATACAAGGTGCTGCAGAATGAACTTCACATGTAATTTCCATCACATTGAGTGTTATTAATTATTATGTGAATTTAACCAGGCTATTCTTGCCATACACGTTGGCCCTATTCTAAATCTGGATCTAGTTTGGTGCTGTGGTTGCTGGAGGTCTGGTTATACTAAAGAGATGGTTTTAAGATACAGAGTATGAAAGATGATAATTTTTTAAATTGTCAGCTTGTAGAATATAAAGCCAGTAATTATTATATTATTGAATGAATGTATAGTATTGTCAACTGTTTTGTCATCCATGCATAGAGGTATAACATAACTATTCATATGCTGTGATGAGAACAAATCATGTGGCGGTTCTCGTCATTTAAAAATCCTAGTCTGTGTAGATTATCTAGCTTCACAGAAATCGTGTTAAAAATTCCAAGTTTATTTTTTACCTTTGGCAAATGTTATAGGCTATTAAATTTGCATTCCTTAATAGAAAGTTCAGTGAGGTATTGTTCTGATCAGGCTCTTTCATGTTCACTTTTGTTGTGCCCAACAAATTTACCAAATGTCTGTAGAACAAATTTATAATACATAGATACAGTGTGTAGAACTCAGGACTACAAGTATGTTTCAAATTGCGAGCTAGTTGTGATATTTGTAATGTTTCTGGTTAGGGTTGTATGAAGATGGTCCCAACAGTTCTTGTCAGACAATTAGGGATGAGTGTAAGGTCGTAAATAGTTTCCATGAAAACTCTGTATCATGGTGAAGGAATGGTGTAAATAGACAGTATGGTTTTCTGATGTGATAATTGGAAAATAAATTACCAGGATGAGCACACATTCTTTTATCTGCTTCATCACCTTTGGTATATACGTAGTTCTGATTTATTGTATGACAGATTCATTACCCTCATGACTGACATATTCATGACACATTCTTACTTTTACTCATTACCATCCTACAGCTGACGAGAGTGTCTCGCAAAGTTACCAACTAAAACTTTACTGGTAATTAAAGTTACTCCATGGTGGAAGGTCTTTCTTAAAAAGTTAACAGTTGCTCAGTTGGCTGAGAAATTCCCTCTTTTATGAAGGTGTGTATCCATGTTCACAAGAGCCTATTGTTATACTGCATTGAAGCCAGTTGAATCCAGTCCACACCTTCATATCCTGTTTAAACTTAGATGTCCCAAGAAGTCCCTTCCTGTAACTCTGCTGTAAATTATATTTAAATTAAAAATGTGATAATATACAATTTATGATGATGGTCACCTTATAATAATAGACTTTTGTAATGCATACATAATATTCAGTTTGATAAATATTTTATTTCAACATACATAAAGTTCCCTGGAATATCTGTTATCCCCCCTGAAGGTGACCATTTATGAACAAAACATGTTGGGTTTTAATAGTATTTAATCAGCATAAGAATATATATTAGATGTAAGCAGATGGCGATTCCATGTCGTATTTTAACATCAAAAGAGGAGAATATTGTGCTGCAAACATTGGACATCATTCTGTTTGAATTATGAAGACTACTCGTAACAGTTATTTTATAACCTGGATAATGACTTGAAACTCGAAGAAGTTGCACATCTGGAGTCATTTCTCTCCTGGAAGTATAGTTTTCTTTAACTGCTGTTGAATCAAGTAACATCTGATGAACCCTGTTTTCTTTTTATTCTGTTTCTTCTCCAGCCTTGTTCTGATTCTTTATCATAATCGTATTTACCATAATGTAAGCTGTTGTTTTCATTTCAAACCCTGACACGGGCACTTGTTATTTATAGGTGTCCTTCAGTTTATCAAGAGCTGTAAAGGCAGGCTGCTACTCACCCACAAAGGATATATTTATAGAATGAATCGGCAAGTTGGAAATAAGAGGTTTTGGATTTGCTCAGAATATAAGAAAGATGGTTGCCGTGGGCGTTGTGTGACAGTGGGTGATGAGATGACAAGGGATGCAAGCCTTCATGATCACAGTCCTCGGGAGGATAAGATCAGAGAGAAGTTGGAAATGGCACAGTTCTGGAGAAATTTGACAGAATACCGCTTGTAATTTTAACATGTAGTGCAGCACCACAGAGGCAAGTGTCATATAAACTGATGTTGGGTTTGGTCATCAAATTGTTGTCATTTTTGCATTATCTTGCAACATCATTGTTTCTGCTCACAGGAAAACTTTTTCACTCCTTAATTAAAATAAAGAAATTAGGCTCATGTTTTGGTGATCGTTGTTTTCATTAGAATACTAACACATCTTCCATGTGAACTGAATTCTTTAACCCTTATAGTGTTAAAATTAATTTGGTTGACAAGACAATAAAAAACCCTCTATCCAAAATATTAACAGTTTTTTATTCCTACATGTAAATGCCCCCTTGAAATAGACATGAATAACTTTTCCAACCCAGTTAGGAAATACAAATGCTTAATTTATGAAGTAGCTAAAATTCAGGAAATGGAATAAAAATTGGAAAATGTTCACTGGCAGTTACTTTGCATGTGTTGACAAGACAATAAAAAACCCTCTATCCAAAATATTAACAGTTTTTTATTCCTACATGTAAATGCCCCCTTGAAATAGACATGAATAACTTTTCCAACCCAGTTAGGAAATACAAATGCTTAATTTATGAAGTAGCTAAAATTCAGGAAATGGAATAAAAATTGGAAAATGTTCACTGGCAGTTACTTTGCATGTGTTGACAAGACAATAAAAAACCCTCTATCCAAAATATTAACAGTTTTTTATTCCTACATGTAAATGCCCCCTTGAAATAGACATGAATAACTTTTCCAACCCAGTTAGGAAATACAAATGCTTAATTTATGAAGTAGCTAAAATTCAGGAAATGGAATAAAAATTGGAAAATGTTCACTGGCAGTTACTTTGCATGTGTTGACAAGACAATAAAAAACCCTCTATCCAAAATATTAACAGTTTTTTATTCCTACATGTAAATGCCCCCTTGAAATAGACATGAATAACTTTTCCAACCCAGTTAGGAAATACAAATGCTTAATTTATGAAGTAGCTAAAATTCAGGAAATGGAATAAAAATTGGAAAATGTTCACTGGCAGTTACTTTGCATGTGTTGGGTTGTTGGAGGCTGACACTGGAAGGGTTAAAACAGTCATAGTCATGTTGAAATTATGTTAATATCTACAGCTCACTATTATTTTCTTGTATTTGCCTGAATATAATGCACACTCCAATCTCCAAATTCCTCACTAAAAATTTACTGGAAATTATATTATTACTGAAGAATGCCGTCTCCTGGGATGTTATGTCATGTAGATCTTGTGTGAACCGACGATTTGGAGGAATGTATCACCTCCATCTTCATGGTAAAAATTCGCGAGCGAGAAACAATCATGAACAGGTGGCTGCAGACTGAGCCACTAGTCGAAAACACCCAGCTATGTAAGAACAGGAAGGAAGAGAGAGTGGGCCACATGGGAAAACAATAGAGAGGAGAAGGGAAGGATCTGTGGAGATGGATCAGCAGGTAGCAGAAGAGAACCGGATTTTTCTACCCTGAAGATGGAGGTCATACGTTCCTCCGAAAGTTCAGTTCATACAAGAACTACACGGCACCACATCNCCAAGCGTGCATTGACCTGCATTGTGGATCTTGTGTCATGTTCAGGTTTCTTGAGGGATCAGATGAGAGGTTTACATGACTTGCTGAGACAAAAACCCACCTCTCTATTCATATTGTTGCAATGGAGCTCAATCTCAATGGCCTCTGCAGCCACCTGCTCACGCTTGTTCCTCACTCGTGGATTTTTCTACCCTTAAGATGGAGGCGATACGTTCCTCCGAAACGTCAGTTCACACAGTATCTATATGGCGCCCCATCCAAGAAGACGGCATTCTTCATAGTGACCACTGTGAAGACCTCAAATCTTGTAAATTATTACTGGTCTAATTCTGTTAGGTATTCTACTAGAAGCTACTGTTACAACATCATTGTTTATTAAAATTAGTATATTTTCTTTTGTGTTATGACAGTGGTTTAAAGCTCAGTTGGGATTAGCTAACTTAATATGTGATAGTGGGAAATGTACATAGGAAGTGTTGAGTATATTTTGTACAGTTTGTGTGTAATTTTTTTCCTCACTTACTCATTCAGTATTGGAGTGTGCATTATATTGACCAAATATATAATACGTGGTACATAATATTCAGTTGATACAAAGAGGCCATGGAAAGTGTAATTTTGTGTGACAGTTCTAAGTCATTGTGCCATGACACTTTGAGGACTGGCTTTCTGATTGCCCATCCCGTCCATCTGTTGCTCCTGGTAACTTTTTGGAAAAGCAGCATTTTGCTTGCAGAAAAGAAAATTATGACTTCTAAGCTAGTCCACATGTATGAATGATTAAAGACTACAATGTGGAGGTATGTTCAGGGACCATAGAATACTACTTAAATTTTAGGTACTTGTCCTAACACCTGTGTATCATCACAGTTATTGAAACATACTGCATGAATTTTCTCAGCACTTGTTTGTGTGGTTTGGAAGTGGACAATTTTTGGTACTAACCAAAGCACTAAAGCTACTGGGTGTTTTCCCCCCCCCCCATATTGTGCCTGAAGAGAACATATGTGAGGGTGGCCATGTCTGTCTGTTCAACCATTTGTATATTTCAAGTCAAGAACTGCTGAACAGATTTTGATTAAATTTCATATGAATGTATGCAGACCACCCTAAACTCTTACATCTTAGTTTCCTGCAAATGGTAGTCACAACTTGGTGGACTCCAGAACTTGCAAGGTTCAACTGACAATAGTGCCAGTTAACAGAATCTTTATACTATTGAAAGGCAGCAATGTAGGAACAGAAAGTTAGTTTACCAGAACTATTTGGAACAGCTCAGAGCATTCAGAATGCTAAGTTGCAAGGAACACATGGAAATTGTGTGCTCTCCAGTATGGATTGCAGCTGTCAGTCTAATTTTGGTTCCTTGCAGCAATTCCTTGTGTACTTCCACAGTAATTTTGCTAAGTACTCCATCGTGGTTTGACTTCAGTTTAGTTCACTATTTCTGCTCTTCCATGCCACTTAGATGTGAAAAATTTGAACATCCAAGAGTTTACATATAGCAGGGCTGCACAACTTTTGTAGAGCAGAGGTCACATTGGACCACATTGAGGTTTTGGAACCCAGTGGTATAAATTGTGGTTGTATATTACATACTTAATTGCTCATATAATACATCAGTTTAATAAATGAAAACGTTTGTTTGTAGAAAATATATCTGGTATTGCTGTCTCTCATAAGGTCACAGGTGTTAAGAGAAGAAGCCACTTTTAATTCAGTTCGGAAATATACACCCATAAGCTGACTTCATTTTTTTAAATTATTGCCAATTAAATTATTCTTCCAAAAATAATGGTTGTAAAGCTGGAGAAATTTGTTATGAAGGAGTTAGAGTTGGTCTAGGAACTCAGTGCATGGGGATAAATTACTGCAAATGTTGGGCTTTCAGTAGCAACTTCTCTGATACCTAACATACAATATCACTAGTCCTCAGAGTGTTAAATAAAAGAAATTTATTTGTATATACACTACATAGGTACTTTCCCATTTCTATTGTAGGTAACCTGCAGCTCATCAAAAGTTCTAGAGGTAGGTACCAACTAGTCCACAATGGGTTTATATATAACACAGACCGGCAGTCAGGGCGGAGGGTATTCTGGCGATGCTCAGAATATCAGAGGATTGGCTGTCGTGGACGCATTGTTACAGTGGACTGTCAACTCTTAGTGAAGTGTTCTACACACAATCATGAATCACAAGATGAAAAAATTCGGGAGAAGATGGCAATGGCTGAAATTAAGGAACAGGCATTACTGGCCAAGCAATTAAATACTCAGAACTTGTTAAATCAGCAACAGTTCGGAATATTTCCAGCACCTCCTGATCAATAAGTGTTAAGTTACAATAAGTTACATTTAAGAGTGTCATTTAACATTTTCACCTAATGTATTATTGCAATAAAAGTAGGTATTACTTTGCTTCAAAATAAGATTGTTTTCATTGCTCTGTTATTCCTGTAAGTGGAGTTATTGAGATTTTATCAGTACTAAACCAAAAATGTACCATCATACTACCAACTGCTGCCATTGCAGTGTGCACTGGTGTTTTTTCTGTATTTTCAGAGGCAAATGCTGAAAATTTGGGAAAATTATATTACAGAACTATATGATCGACCTAATCGGCCAGAAACCTTGGAAGTGGAACCGGAAGAAGAAGTAGATACAAACGAGAAAGGACCACATATTTTACAAAGTGAGGTGGAAAAAGCTGTCAAGGACATGAGGACTGGAAAGGGTACAGGAGATGATGATGTACCTGGAGATGTGCTCAAGTTACTGGGAGAAGGTGGTTTGAAAACACTGACAAAACTAATAAACACCATGTATGAAACTGGGGAGTGGCCCACGGACTTTACAGAAGTGACAATGATTGCCTTAAAGAAAAAGACAAAAGCTACAAAATGCAGTGACCATCACACAATAAACCTTATTGCACATACAGCAAAGATAATAACAAAGATACTTAAAAGAAGAATTGAAAGGAAAATAGAAGATATACTTGGAGAGGATCAGTTTGGATTTAGAGGAGGAAAAGGAACCAGGGATGCAATTGGGATGTTGAGAATTATAGCAGAACAAACTTTGGAGGTAGATGAAGAACTGTGTGCCTGCTTTATAGACTGGCAGAAGGCATTTGACTGTGTAAATTGGACCAAATTAATGCAGATCCTAAGCGGCCTCCGTAGTCTAGAGGTAACGTTCCCACCTCATGACTCGTAGTACGCGGGTTCAAATACCCGGCGGAGGTCGTCGAATTTTTAAGGGCCGAAAAATTCAGGGAACAAGTCCTCCGGGAGGGACTTTAAGCCGTGGGTCCCGTGTCATAGCTTTATGGCACGTAAAAGAACCTCATACCTCCAAAGGAGGTCACTGAGCCAAAATTGCAGATGTTTCCCGCCCAACAGCAGTCACTAATACCTCTGGTAGATGGGGGAAGCATTATAGATACCTCCCAGCTAGTAGAGCCGGTCTCGCTGGCTGGGCGGGACTGATGGTAAGCACCAATACCGGTAGGATATAGAGACTGGTAGAAATCATAGAGGGAAGCGTAATGGACCACTACAGGTCTAAGTGCATGGGGAAACCCACCCTCTCCAATAACTAATTAACTAACTAATGCAGATCCTAAAGGAAACGGGTATCGATTGGCGGGAAAGAAGATTGATTAGTAAATTGTACGTGGATAAGAAAGTTAGAGTGCAACTGGACAGAGGGGAGACAAGAAGTGTGAAGATTGGAAGAGGAGTTCGACAAGGATGCTGTTTATCACCAATTTTATTCCACTTGTACAGTGAATGCCTTCCCAAGGAAGCTCTGGATGGGCTTGGAGACTTCAAATTAGGAGGGCAAATTATTCAAAATGTGAAATATGCAGATGACATTGTGTTAATGGCTAAGGAAGAAACTGTGCTACAGGGTATGATTGATAGACTAATCGAAATTGGAAGGTGCTATGGCTTGGAAATGAATGTGGAAAAAAGAAAAGTAATGAAAATTTCGAGACAAACAACCCTAGTCACAATAAAGATAGACCAAAAACAACTGGAGAATGTGAAATGTTTTAAATATTTGGGTAGCTTGTTGAGAGATGATGGAAGGTGTACTTGTGAAATTAAATCTAGGATTGCCATGGCAAAAGCTGCATTTAGCAAGAAGAATCTTTTTACCAGCAAATTGTACTTAAATTTGAGAAAGAAACTAGTGAAATGCTACATTTGGAGCATGGCTTTGTATGGGGCTGAAACTTGGAGACTTAGGCCAGTGGGTCAGAAACACATGGAAAGCTTCGAAATGTGGTGTTGGAGACGGATGGAGAAGATCAGTTGGACCGATTATGTGAGAAATGAAGAAGTGTTAATTAGAGTCAGTGAGCAGAGGAATATCCTACACGAAATAAGAAAACGGAAGGCTAATTGGATTGGTCATATCTTATGCAGTAACTGCCTTCTAAAAGAAGTTATTGAAGGAAAGATAGAGGGATGGATAGAAGTGACCAGAAGACGTAAGAAGATGCTGGATGACCTTGGGGATAGAAGAGGATATTCTCATTTGAAGGAGAAAGCTCTAGGTCACGTTAAATGGAGGAACTGTTTTGGAAGAGACTGTGGGCCTGTCGTCTGACAGATCACTGGTGAATGAATACATTCATGACTGGTAACACAGATATATGATTTAAATTGTTCATATAACAACCTACAATAAACCTGTCTACATTATGACTCTTCAAGTGCACCTTGAGGTATGTGTCACAGTTCAGATTGGCTCATGTATTCCAGCATGTGAATGATTATGGTGAGGAGGGCGAGGACGATGACAACGACAACACAAGTGACTTTCCAACCAATATGGAAATTCTCTTACGTCCTGTTGGACAGTAGTTTTCAGTGATAGCTCCATGAAGCAGAGCTATTCTTAAGAATAATAATCCCTCAGCTAGTCAAGAAATACCCCACCTTTTGTGGAGCCTGAAAGTTGAATTACCGTGTTCAAAGAAAATTGTCACTGTACCCTGTCCTGAGCCAGTTGAATCCAGTCCATGCCCTCAGGAGCTAAGATGACCACATGACAGGGCTCCTGGATCCAAATTTATGCTTGAATTGATTTGAATAACCTTTCTGTCAGTTATTCAGGACAGTTTTATTTCTGTTTATTGCATATTATTATGTCTGGTTGGGGTATGGGCTGAATAATCAGATTTCAACTGCAAACAGGAATTTTTCTCTTCATACCATGTCCAAACCAGTTCTGGGCCCATCCAGTCTTTTGTTGAATATATCCCAGGATTGAAGTGGCCAGGGCTTGAAAGTAATCACCTCCACTAGTGCTGAATTTAAGAAAGCAGGGAACCTACTCCCAATTTAAGCTTTTATGTTGTGTTTCTTAAGCTTAGAGACGTCACCTTTGTCCTGTAACTAGTATACTTTCAAACCTAGTATCTTGTGGGAAGTACGAATGACTGGAAATGTAATGGTGGATTACTTGGAATGTTTTCCTTTAATTGTGATTGACATTTATTAGTAGGGATGCGGAGTGCTAGCCTCATGGTTGAACGAGCTATTGTTTGTAAGTGGCAGAATGACATGTGGAAGGTAAATAGAGTAAAATTATGATGTAAAATATATGTCAGTATCCTAAATAGTATTGAAAACTTTAATACTGCTCTTAAGCATTATGAACACCATTGTCTTGATAGTAGTATAAGAGAATATTGTCACATTTTTATGGAATAGCTATAGCCAGGGTTTGGATTGTTGACTCAATTTATTGGACTCTTTGATACAATACATTACTACGCTTTACAGTTCACTGTTAGACACACACACACACACTATTATCCACAGTCACGTCTTCACTAGCCTTTGCTTGGTAGCATCTTCCAGTGGTGGACATTCCCTTTCATCTGGGTTCCTGAATTGTCCCCATGCCTCAGCTACCAGCTTCTAACAGCAACAGGTCACAGGAACTGAACCTCAGCCGTTTTCTAACTAACCAACCAACTACTTTACTTCACTTAACTCAGCTCACTAACTGTCCTGCTTATAACATCTAGGCATGGACGTCACAAAAACACCATTCCTGTTGCTGTATCTAATGTTGTGGGTGCAGTCATCGATACAGATCATGCAGAAAACACTGCTTTCCAGGCAGTCAATTGGCATGTTATGGAACTTTTGCCTAGCAAGGGGCATTGCTTGTGGAGTCATTACTAGGGACCGGATTTTTATGCCCTAATAACCCTTTAAATATGTATGCATTTATGCATGAAAAACTTCCAAAATATGCACTAAAATATGCATATAAAAATTTGTACCAAATATTAAAATTGATTTTACATTATTTTATGACCAACAAATCAGTATTTAAATTCATTTTATGTAATCACTGAATGGTTCACTTGCAATAAAGAGCTATACTTAAATACAAATCATGCAACAAAGCCAACATATTTCATTACAAATTTAAAAAAACGATGGTACTCACATTTAGCTCTCCGAACTTTCAACTTCTCTTCTGTTGCAGTTCACAAGTACTAAATGTTTTAGTTTTTCCATAGTTAGTCACCTCCTATTGTCTTGTAAGATGTCCTTATAGCGGGTAAAACTTCTTTCCACCTCACAGGAACTTAGGGGCACATGTACAAAAGCCGCTATTTGCTCCACTGTTAGTAATATTTTTACTTGGCAGTTCAGTACGTTTACCGGCTAAAATTGTATACACACGACCATGATTGAAAATTTGAACATAAAATTAAAAAATATATATGATAAACATTTTAAAAATGAAATATGCAGTATAAATAGAGATCTTCGAAAATATGATGCTTATTCATAAAACGGGCAAAATATGCATTTATATGCACCATTAAACCATGTCCAAAATTTAAGAAATGATGTAATTCATACATATATCCAAACGAGCATACTTTCTGGTTGCAAGAAAGAAATATGCATTTGCATTAAAATCCGGTCCCTAGTCATTACATAGCAACAGGTCTACATGCTACAATATTATGTTTTGAAGCACAAAAACACACACACTTTGCAGCAAACTCATAAGTAATAGATATTCAGTATTATTGTAGGATTCAAACGGGATGACAAGTGGCTGCTAGTTGCACTTCAGCAAGGATTGGCACATGGTGAGAATTAAACCAATCCCTGTCAGTCCTAGATGCTTATGCTGTCCACTTTCTCTGTGTCTGGGACAGTTGATTCATTGTAGTGACATCATAATACATTGTTTAAATTGTCCAAAGCATCATATTTTGTACAGACAATTCAAGACTTGGTTTTTAAGGCATTAAATCATTTCAATCAAGAGCCTGGAAATGGTAGGCTTAGGCAGTTTTGCCAAGTCATAGAACTGCACTCCTGATTTAAAGTATTACAGTGCATTGCAGTCAAGTTCAAGCACGTTTGACAACATTATAGTCTTATAGCTCTGTTATGCTAGGCATGACAAATTATGACTAAACATGTATTCATGTTTGAATCCTAGTACAGTGAACTCTTGATTGTCTGTGGTAATGGAGGGAAGAAGTAGCACAGGTAATTAAAAACAATGGATAATACATAAATATGGAAGTGATCACTATGCATGGTGCATTAAGCCCTGAAAGTCACTTATTTATGTTACTACTCACTAAACAGTGAGACATATGTTTCCAGTATAAGGAAGCAACCATTGGTCAGTGGTAGTAAGATAGCTGAAAAGCAATAGAATAGTGAAATTTGAAGTTGCATCAGTGAGAGAAGATAATGCAGTCTGGTGCAAGGTGCTGTGAAGCATACATATTTCTGAAACATTATATGTGCACCATTATAGCAAAGGGGTTCTAAAAAAAATCATGTGGTTAATACTTGTATGTACATGGTTAAAAATTATGAGTTACTTGTATGTTATATTACAAATTACTTTGTTAATTTATATGGATGCAGGATGTCAAGTGTTCTATTATTCAGCTCTTAATTTTATGTAAATTATGTACTCATATAGAATATGTAGTGTATGTATATATAAATTCTGTAAGCTATTTTAAGGTAATGCTGTTGTACTACTATCTTGAAAGGTTAATAAACCAGAACACATATTGAGGTGTTCAGAGAAATTTCCATGTTAGGTGTCTGTGGGTAAGAATGGATTTGAATGGTATCTTGGATGGCGTGGGTCTGATTCTTGGCATGCAGGCTGGCCATCATCAACAGTTTTCCTGTAAAAACAGATTATTTTGTCATCAGAGTGGTAAAAATTATAGTCATAGTAGATGAACTTTGTATCCTCATCCTCTCCCATTAGTGTGGCAACAGGCTGCCCCAAAAGATTGGCAGGTTTTAGCATTTCAGCATAGAGCAATGCTCAGATGCCTGTGATGCATATAGACTGCATGAAAGTGTCAAATGTATATGTTTCTCCTGCTTTTCTTGGTCCCTTTAGGAACGTGCTCAGGTAATATGTAAAAAGGCCATGACTTCTTCCTTCCTCATGCTATGGAATTCATTTGCATTCATCTCGTTCTTTTTAAGAAGGTGAGTAAACTGATAGAAAAACAACAGCTTCTTTTAAGAGTAGACTGAAAAAATATTAAAATCAAGAACTTTACCACTGAAATTATTGTGGTGATATTGCTATATTAGATTCCAGAATGTGATGGATTTTCATAGTGAATTAATTTAAGAAAAAAGTGGTATGTTAAAATAAAGTGCGAGTCAGAGAATTTTAGAGTCTCACAATGGCGATTAAGCAGGTACCAAGCGGAACAGTCTCTTTATGGTACCTCTTTCATGCTGGTCGCATGTCTGACTTATTCTTTGATCCTGAAGATTGAGATGACATGTTCTTCCAAAACACTATTTGACTTCCAGTGGACTACACTGTGTTGTATCTCAGAAGCCAGGACTCTTCAAAGTGTAAGTCACCAAATTTTCGTTATTGTTGTTCTTGTTTGGTTTGAGGAATGAAAGCTGGTCTTGGTGAAGCTCATTTTCAGATATTAGCATAAGTGGAACCACTGTATGAATTAAACAGTTCTGACATTCTAATATGTATTGTCACATATTAATATCTGTAATTTTGAAAGTTGTGTAATGATTTTAGGCGTGTTTTGAACAAACTTTGAAAACCACATATTGGTTCTATCATCTCATGTCCATTTGCAAGTTAAATGCCCAGATTACATAATGGCTTCCAATAAAACTTGTTGTGGTGTGCTGTACTAAAGTTGATCAGTCCTCTTTTTTTAAGGTTTCTGATAGCTTTGATGGAACTTGATGTATGGCCTATATTTCTCTAAGGGCTTAAATATGTATTTTGGCTTATCTCATTAAGTATGCAACTAAAATAAATATGTCTTGAATAAAACCTACAGCAACTCATAAAGTACATTTGTTATGCCTTATGCAATATTTATATAAATTTTTAGAAAATTACTGGTACAGTCACAGTATCTGTTAAATCTTAGGTATTCATAGTTTTGTCCAACCTCTTTATCTCATCCTGCTGTGTAGCTAATGTTTACTTTATTTACAACATTATTATTTTTTTATTGCTAGTGGGGTGGGACTAAGTCTCTTGTACTACAGCCACTTCTGGCCTATTGTACCAGCCCCAGATGATAGGTGAAGGTGATTGTGGAGCAATTTGTGGAATGAAGATTGGCAGGGAAAACCAAAGTGCTCGGAGAAAACCTGCCCCAGCACCACTTTGTCCACCACAAATCCCACTTGACCAGACAGAATCGAACCCAGGCCGCCATACAACATCTACATGGTTAGACAGTAAACGGATGTCATGCATGAACAAAATGTGCCCCTTTGATGCCAACTCTAACACAGAATGTGTCCGTTCTTGTTTCAGTTTTATTTCCATCAGTGATTTGAAAATACTTTACCTTCAAGTTAAATACCTTGTGCATGAAAGCCGGTTTGAAGCATGATTGCTTGCGCTTACAGTGGATGTGGTCCTTGGGTAAAATGTTGGGGTAATATAGTGCATACAGTGTATATAGTGCATAGAGCCGAGTTATACGTGCCTGGTATTTCAAGTTTATTGCAGGCCAGAGAGCCTCACAGCAGTTGTCATTTATCAGCACAGACTGAACCTACTAAAAGACAATAATATTAATTTTTAATTTACTTGAATATAAAAATATCAATAATACTTTATTTCAGTAAAATAATATTGTCACGTGTTTCCTATGTGACACGACAACTCCACGCCGCTCTGGATTTAGAGAATATTTATTGTATGCTTTTATCCACACTTACATAATTAACAGTGTCACATTTACTCCTTCTATAGTCCTTCCAGACTTCAACTGTACTCAGCAACTGTCAGCCATCAACTGACTAACTTCTAGTAACCTCGTTCCATATCCCGTTGCCCAACAACGGTTTGACATGTCACAGTATTCATAAACAGTTTTAACATTGCCCAAACTATGGTTTGTGTTCTGAAAGTATTGTGCCAAAATTAAATTAGAGCTAAACTGGACCCCACTCAATTTACTGATACTAAGTTGTAGGCATTGTAAATGCTTGAACTAGAAACTGTGCAACTTGCATGTCAGTTGAAATCTCTGTCGTTTCATTCTTAATGCATGCTATATAATGTGTTTAAGAAGAACCAATGAAATGTTACGTTATTGTATAATATTTTAATATAACCATAACATCCACTTCTGGCCTGTAGGCCTTGTTTTGTCTTCCTCCCCTCAACAGAGAACCACATTTGTTCATATGTTAATATTTGTTAATATGGATTCATTTATAAATTAAAACTTTTAAACATGCTTTTCTGTAAATGAGAATTTGTTGATAGTGTTTACATCAGCAGATGTGGTTCCGCATTTGCTTTCTGATAATACAGTGTTTGTATATTAGACTCATCTATAACTTCCGTGGTCTTAGAAAAGCTTAGAAAATAAAGCTTTGGAAAGCTGGTGTAGATTTAATTGAGATTCACATTTATATGCCTTGAGAACTGTATGCAAATAATTGTAATATAGCAAAATGTAATAAGCCTGTAATGAATAAATAATATATTTTATAATCAGCTTATGATTTTTATTTCATTTTCTGAACTGGAAGTAAATGTATATCTTTTTGACACTACTTCATAATTTGGTATTTTTCTAATATAAGGCTTTGTATAAAGTCTGATTTGACTTCTTGTAGGACTGATATGAACCAAAGTTAAACTCACTTAGCAACTTTTAATGTAAACTCCATTCATTAGGAAAAATTGATGAGGGATCAATAGAAGAATACAGAATATTTCTGAATCCTATGAAATCATAAGAGGAATAGTATAGAACAAAAAGATCCCAACACAGTGTAAAACAACAACCTATTAAATGTATTTTAAATCAATACTGACATATGATGCTGAAACGTGGATTCTCACAGAGAAAGAAAAGCAAAAGCAAAGCAATGGATATTGCCTTTTAAAAATGTACTGTCAGAGAAACAAGAATTGGAAATTGAGAGTTTGAGTTCAGAATTAATGTTAATATAGTTAGAAGAGAAATGATTACAATTATTTGGCTATTTAAATAGATTAGTTAGATTAAGAATACTGAAAATGGCATTTGATTTAATAAAGAAAAGGGCCCAATAGGATGACCCAGCATACAATGGTTAAAGAATCCAGGTGCTTGAAGATATGAAAAACATAGAAAAGAATTGACAAGAAAGTGAAGAAGGAAAGATAGAAGATGCTGGATCTGTTGATCCATATGAAATGGGAATGTTGCTAGAATGTGATGGTGATGAATGGATGTACCCTGTAATTTAACATACAGAAAACATCAAAGGAAGGGGTTATTTCAGAGACTGAGATAGTGATGCAAGGATACTACAGTAAACTCCCTGTCCTGCAGAGAGAGAGAGAGTGAGGATGAGTGAGTGTGTGTGTGTGTGTGGGGGGGGGGGTGGAACGAGGTGTACTGGCTGCTGTCTACATGAAAAAAAAAAACACTAAACAGAAGCTGAATACAGAGTCAAAGCAGCATGCTTTTTCTTTATTTCTTGTTTGAACATCTTCCCAGGTGACACGGTAAGAAACTGAATACGGAGTCAAATTAGCATGTATTTTCTTTATTTCTTATGTGAATGTCATCCTAAGTGACACAGTAGATTGATGGGTGAAATTCTACTAGCCTGTCTTGTAATGGTACCTGCATGAGGGAGGCTGAAGCGTAACACTGCTAGTAGCAACTGGGCAAACAGCCTATGTCAGGTGAACCTATGCACATCACGAATTTATTTTCTAGAGAACTTTATAACAATTGTAAATTTCTGTAAAATGTTTGCCAGTTGGATGAGAATTTCAGGTGCTTGGATACCAGTTAACCATGAGTTTTCAGTGTTAAAATTGATCTTGGCAAAATAGGATATTGTTACGTGTTGGGGGGGGGGGTAATGTGACTAGTAATAATGGGTTCTGGATTTGATGATTGGGTGCACTGGCACTTCTTTACAATTACTGTTGGTTATAACAGCTTACACATTGAACTGAATGTCGTATGAAGCATCTCTCGCTAACTTCTGGTGGCTGACCAAATCTGAACCCCTGCTCCTCTCAAATACTCAAATGCACTGCCTTCTATAACTGCCACGCAGCAAGGATACCACCATATCGAACAGTTTCTATGTTCTTGTGTGTTGTCATGGGTATGCCTTTATTAATATTTGTTGCTGCAGGAACAAGTGTCTACTTAGCTGTTGCCTAGCAAATGGTCATATTCTGTCACAGCGTGATAGTGGGTCTTGGTTGAAGGATGTCCTATGGTGGACTTCTGTGAACTTAACAATGAGCCTTTGTGTTCTATAAAAGCCGGGAATTTTTTACTAGCTATATAACTGTCAATTGCTCAAAAAAATCTACCATGTAGTTGATGGGTTGATTACTTGTGAGTCACCCCAACATTATGATATTTTTATTTTTTTTTTGTAGTCTCTCTCTCTCTGTGTGTGTGCGCGCGCGCGCGTGCGTGCGTGTAAATTTAGAAACGATACTAAGGAGAAAATTACCTTGACAGTTCCTGTGAAACTGTGTCATCAGCATTTGTGCAAAGTTGTGAACAATAAACACACGAGTAACAAAAGCTGAAAGTAAACGCTTTTTAAGATGATTTTAGCTCTTTAGTTAATGTAGACCACTTCTGTTATATGTTTTTGTAATTTTAGGTGTATTGAATTTCAGGATGACTGCATGTGATAGACTTACAGCTGTTACATGTTTTATGTTTGAAGTGTGGAAAGGGCAGTAAGGTCATGTGGAAGTGCAGCATTTATCAAAAGACAAAATGTGGAGGTCATTGCCATTCCATCAACATGTAACTTGGAGTTCACAGAACCAAAGTGTTGTCCCTGACACTAATAAATTTTGTGGCACTATCCAAATTATGGGACAGTGCCTAGTAAGACAAACAAAAAGTAGGTGAGATAGGATGGAACACTTATGAGGAAGGAATTGCATGTATTATAGGCAGCAGGCAGCTTCAGAATTTATTTACATTCCTTCAACTATTGATACACTTCAAGAAAGCCTATGACTGAGTTAGGAGAGAATCAGTATACAGGATTTTCATAGAGTTTGGGGTACCCATGAAACTAGTTAGACTGATTAAAATGTGTATAAATGAAACCTGTAATAAAGTCTGTATAGGCAAACATTTTTCTGATTTGTTTCCTATTCAAAATGGCCTAAAACAGGGAGCTGGTTTACCACCATTGCCTTTAAACTTTCCTGTAGAATATGCCATCAGGAAGGTCCAGGAAAACTAGGTAGGACTGCAGTTTAATGGGCGACATCAGCTACTAGTTTATGCTGATAATGTAAGCTTATTTGGAAATGATATAAATATGATAAAGAAAAACACAAACTGTAATTGATGCTATTAAGGAGGTTGGTCTGGAAATAAACACAGACAATTAAGTATATGTTGAAGTCTCATCACCAGAATGCAGGGCAAAATCATGACATAAAGGTAGCTAGCAGATCCTTTTAAAATGTGGCACAGTTAAAATATTTTGGAACAACAGTAAAAAGGTAAAGTTCTCCCAGTGCTTATTTAATATGCATTGTGCCATGAAGACACGGGGGAGTGGAGGTATAGCTCCACCATTCTTGGCCCCAGCACTAGATGGAGGTGAGCGGCCAGCTTCATGCCCCAGCCACTGTACCCCTGGGGAAATTGCCCCTGGTAACCATTGGATAAGAGGTCTGAATGCTGTGCAGAAGAGAAAAATCTTGCCCTGCCAGGAATCAAACCTGGGCCATCCAGCCTGTAGCCCATTGCTCTACTGATTGAGCTGCACCAACTCCGTGGGAGCAACAGTAACAAATCAGAATTTGATTCATGAAGAAATTTAATGCAGATTGAATTTCAGATCCATGTCTCTCACCTGATGTCTGAAACATGAAAGTTAAAATATTAAAAACTAATTTTACCTGTACTTCTGTATTGGTGCAGAACTCCCAAAAGCATTCTGCTTCTATTGTGTCCACACTCTCCTGTATCGACATATGTAATTTAATTCTTTATTTTTGAGGGATCTTTATGTCACATTTTTTCAGAATTTGTTATTCTAGAGCAGTTGTTTCTTGCAGACTGACAGACACACAGAAAATGATGCACTGTGGCATATTTGTGATACATACCAACCTCACATGAAAATATCAAGGAGTCCTCTTTGAGAAAAGAACTCCTAAATCAGTCTCTCCATTTTTGGTATGAACCTGATAGTAAGTTTAGACAGATTATTTGTAGATCTGTGCACGATCTTTCAAGCTTACGAGCTTCAGAGTGTGATATATGAGGAAATTCAACACATATTTGGGACAAGTCATTTAATTCATTTCAGTTCTTTGTTTATTTATATGCTATCTTAACAGCCCAAAGGCTACTTATGAAATAAGCATGAATTAAAAAAAAAGAAAGAATGGAAGAAAAGAAAAGAACACAAATTGTCATATTCAACACAAGCAACATCAGCAGCTGATGCAAATCTAGCAGAATGGCAGTTTTTACTTCAAGAACGAACATTGAACATAGAAGAATCTCAGAGATTTGACCTGTTATAAAGCGAAACTGTATGGTGTGTTCTGAAGACACAGCTTGAAAAGAAACTTCACCATCAGCTGAAGTTGCGGTCTGCATGATTTAATTGGCTGTACAAACCAGCATACATTTAAAGTGTCTTCATACATGAATATAGAAGTGCTGTAAAATAATATCCAGTAAAATGTTATGTGTCACAATAAACCCATGTTAGGTGAGTCCCTGTCACCATGGCATGGCACATCCTCAGGTTGCGGATGGAGGAGACACCCTCCAGTTTTGGAAGGAAGCTGTGAATATATTGAATAAGCCATTCGCGGACAGCCGACAAGGGGTGGCCCTCCAGCTTGGAGGTTGGGCGTGGGGCTAACAACTCCTCACCATAAAAAATCATCATGTTACGAAAATGAAAAAAAGAAAGCCTCGGACCTGGACTGATTCCTAGAATAAACGACCTAAGCTAATGAAAATGGATATGAGATTTGGCACTTGGACTGTACGAAGTTTGTATAGGGCAGGTTCACTCAGGGCAGTGGCAGAAGAAATCTTAAAATATAAGTTAGATTTAGCGGGAGTACAGGAGGTCAGGTGGGATGCAGGTGGCATCACACCAGCAGGAGACTACATTTTTCTATGGAAAGGGGAATGAAAATCATGTATTAGGTACAGGTTTTTCCGTACATAAGAGAATCGTATCAGCAGTTAAGAGGGTAGAATTCGTTAGTGATATTATATCACTGGTCGCTGGTGTGATATCATTGTTATGAATGTTCACGCCCCAACAGAAGATAAAATTGATGACGTAAAGGACAGATTCTATGAAGAACTAGAACATGTATTTGATAAATTCCCGAAGTACCCTATGAAAATTTTGTTAGGAGATTTCAATGCCAAAGTAGGGAGGGAAGACATTTTCAAACCAACAATTGGGAATGACAGTTTGCATGAAATTAGTAATGATAATGGAGTTAGAGTTGTAAACTTTGCCACATCAAAAAATCTTACTGTCAAAAGTACTATGTTCCCACATCGTAACATCCATAAATTTACTTGGACGTCTCCTGATGGGAAGATACACAATCAAATAGATCATATTTTGATAGATAGGAGACGGCACTCAAGTATACTTGATGTCCGATCATTCAGGGCAGCAGATTGTGATACTCAATACTACCTGGTGGTGGCAAAGGTTAGGGAAAGACTGGCAGTGAGCAAACAAACAACACAGAGTTCATATGGAGGGGTTCACTCTCAAGAAATTAAATGAGGTAGAGGGTAAAGAGCAGTATCATGTTGAAATCTCAAATAGGTTTGCGGCTTTGGAAAACTTGGACACTGAGGTGGATGTTAATAAAGCTTGGGAAACTATTAGAGAGAATATAAAAATGTCTGCCAAAGAGAGTCTAGGTTATTATGAACCGAAGAAGCATAAGCCATGTTTCGATGAAGGATGCTCAGAATTATTAGATCAAAGAAAACAGGCCAAATTGCAATGGTTACAGGATTCAAGCAAGTTAAATGGGGATAATCTGAACAATATAAGACGTGAAACCAGCAGGCATTTCAGGAACAAAAAGAAGGAATATCTGAAAGACAAAATTGATGAGCTTGCAATGAACAGTAAGAACAAGAACATTAGAGACTTTTATAGAGGAATAAATGACTTTAAAAGGGGTTACCAGCCTAGCAGTAACTTACTGAAGGATGAGAACGGTGATCTGCTTGCAGATTCCCAGAACATTTTGAATAGGTGGAGGAACTACTTCTCTCAGTTATTGAATGTACATAGGGTCAGTGATGTTAGGCAGACAGAAATCGCTACAGCTGAGCCCTAAATACCTGATCCTAGCCCTTTTGAGGTTGAAAGTGCTATTGCAAAATTGAAACGGTATAAATCGCCAGGTAGTGATCAAATTCAGGCAGAACTTATTCAAGCAGGAGGCGACATATTATGTTCTAAGAACCTTAAGCTACTTAATTCTGTTTGGAATAAGGAAAATCGCTGGAAGGATTCTATTATTGTACCAGTTCACAAGAAGGGTGATAAAACTGACTGCAGTAATTATCGAGGGATATCACTGCTATCAACTTCATACAAAATTTTATCCAATATTCTTCTTTCAAGGTTAAGTCCATATAGAGATGAAATTATTGGATTTCATCAGTGTTGGTTTCGACATAACAGATCAACTTCAGATCAGATCTTTTGCGTTTGTCAGGTATCGGAGAAAAAATGGGAGTACGATGAGACAGTACATCAGCGATTTGCAGACTTCAAGAAAGCCTATGATTCAGTTAGGAGGGAAGTATTGTACACTATTCTGATAGAGTTTGGGCTACCCATGAAACTACATAGTTAAGCTGATTAAAATATGTTTAAACGAAACATATAGTAAAGTCCGTATAGGTAACCATTTGTCTCATAAATTTCCTATCCATGATGGTCTAAAACAAGGAGATGCTTTATCGCCACTCCTTTTCAACTTTGCCTTAGAATATGCAATTAGGAAGGTCCAGGGAAACCAGGTGGGACTG
The DNA here is from genome assembly GCF_002891405.2 of Cryptotermes secundus. Lineage (NCBI taxonomy): Eukaryota > Metazoa > Arthropoda > Insecta > Blattodea > Kalotermitidae > Cryptotermes > Cryptotermes secundus. Next base: position 822,168 of record NW_019744108.1, read on the forward strand.
AAATTAAATGGGACATATCAGCTTTTGGCCTATGCTGATGACGTGAATCTACTGGGTGTTAATGTAGATGCCATAAAGAAAAACACACAAACTTTAATCGACGCAAGTAAAGAGGTTGGTCTAGAAGTAAACACAGAGAAAACTAAGTATATGTTACTGTCTCATCACCAAAATGCAGGGCAAAATCATGATATGAAGATAGGAAACAGATGTTTTGAAAATGTGGTACAGTTCAGATATTTGGGAACAGCGATAACAGATCGAAATCTGATTCAGGAGGAAATTAAGAGGCAATTGAACTCGGGTAATGCTTGCTACCATTCAGTCCAGAACCTTTTGTCTTCTCGTCTGTTGTCCAAAAACATAAAAATTAGAATATACAAAACTATAATTTTGCCTGTAGTTTTGTATGGGCATGAAACTTGGTCTCTGACATTAAGGGAGGAACATAGACTGAGGGTGTTTGAGAACAGGGTGTTGAGGAGAATATTTGGACTGAAGAGAGATGAAATGACAGGAGGTTGGAGAAAACTGCATAATGAGAAGCTTCATAACTTGTGCTCTTCTCCAAGTATAATTAGAATGATCAAGTCGAGGATGAGGTGGGCAGGTCATGTAGCACGAATGGGGTAGACGAGGAATGCGTATAGGATATTGGTGGGAAAGCCAGAAGGAAAGAGACCACTGGGAAGACTAAGGCATAGGTGGGTGGACAATATTAGAATGGATCTCAGAGAGATAGGATGGGATGGTCTGGATTGGATAGATCTGGCTCAGGATAGGGACCAGTGGAGGGCTCTTGTGAACCTGGTAATGAACCTTCGGGTTCCAAAAAATGCTGGGAAATTATTGAGTAGCTGCAGAATTGGCGGCTCCTCCAGAAGGGCTCAGCTCCATGAGTAAGTAAGTAAGTGACAATAAACATTTTAGGCATGATAGTGATTTGGTGCCCAGTATTCATTAGTAATGGTGTGAGTAATAACATATTAGGAGAAGAGTCATTTACCTTCAAGACAAAAGGAAATGGTTTATGAAATAAGGCTCTTTGTGTCTGTATATGCCTATCACTCTGCTTTCCTGCTGCTGCTCCTTTGTCACCCACCCCCCCTTCCCCCTCCATTTGACTGATGATATGACCCAGACTTTCCATTGTTACAAAAGGCTGATGGATGAAACAGTTGTTTCCCTAATCCCAGTCAGCAGCAAAAGTTTGAATTGAGTATACCATTTTTTTAATTATGTAATCTTTAACTTCTAGTCTGTTTGTGTTATGTGAATTTGTTACAAAAACTATTTTTGCAAATTCACGTTAATACATGAAATGAAATACATGTTCATGTATTTTCTGTTAATTTTAGTCAGAAAAATGTAAGCATATACAAGATAGTGTTGACATGAATCACGAAATTGTATTCACAGTAAGTAACAGTCCTTTTTTAATCACATTTTGCAATGGTGGTGTGAAAGTCATGCAACATGTAATTAGTGTAATAGTTCTGTAAAGTTTGTATGCAGTGGTCACAATTATGTTGGGCACATACATTATGTGTGTTGTATTTAATATGCATGACATTTTGGAAGTTGACTTTGATCTCATTTCCTTTGATTCTTGCCATTGTACAACATATATTTTAGTAAATTAGGTATTCCAGATTTTTATCGGAATGAGTATCACTAATTGCAAAATTGAGAAGTATAGAAAAATATCTGTTGAAGTCAACAGAGGACAGGAGTAGTGTCAGTTCCTGAAACATCATGCAAATGAAATGTACCTAGACAGTGGGCAAGGTCCAACATAATTGTGGTGTAAGTAAAAATGTTAAGATGTTATTGTTGTAATCTTTTAAACCATGCATTATCAGGATTCACGCAACACACCACACAGAGCAATAATAATTCACATATTTTTATCTTTCACGTTCAAGTGAAGTACTTGCCTTTGACATCCATGGCCAGTAATGTTCTTTCTGTTAACGTATAGTTGGTTTCTTTGCAGAACGTATGTACAACAGATATGACTCCAATCTCTACCGAGCATGCAATTACTGTGGCAAGATCATGCGTAGGTCCAGTCTTCGGAAGCATGTCACAGACCGTCATATGCCAATCCAGGCTCCAGTTCAGTGTTTGTATTGTCCACGAACGTTCAGGACTGCAAACAGTCTTCAGAACCATCACTCCATTTATCATAGAAACATAGGCAAGAAAGCCAGACAAGCTGCATCAGAACCATCTGCTTAAGGTCGGGTCACCTACCGAACAGTTTATTGTTTTTATTCAGATGGAGAAACCTGGTAAGACAGAACACAACATATATACAAATTATACCCCACAAATATAAAAGATGGAAAAAATAATCCAGGCTTAATACACACCTTGTATGGAACAGAATGTTCTGAAGATGCCAAAGAATCTATGCTTTTTATTTTCAGGAAGAATGTGTCAGTACTTGATTTGATGAGACGGTTAGGAGCATGTGTCTTTTCTAACAAAATAAAGAATAACCAATTGAAGTTGGGTTAAAACATGTATCCTTATTTTAACTTGTACTGTTCCTATGATTATAATGATAATTTTATGTACTCTTTTGTTTCTTGTGAAAAGAAGAAAGTTCTGTATAGAACCTTTATTTGCCATTTATTTTGTATGAATGTGGAAAGTGATTTCATATTCTGAATGAAGAACATAGACTAAAATACAAATTGGTCAAGAAATTGTTTAGACTTAGAAATTTAAACCAGCAAATAGGCATAGTAAATGATGAACATTGTGATGCATACAGGCCAATGGTTCTGTCATGGTATTCTAATCCAGAAGACTGCAGTGAACCAATTATATAGCTTGAATGGGCATGTGAGAGAGGACAAGAAATTCTTACAGAATTTCAGTGGAGAAACCTGTGTAAAATTGGCTCTTTGGAAGGATGGAAAGGAAATAGGAACCCTGAAGAAAGCAGTCTTCTGGGATTTGGCACCGTGTATATGTGGTGTTAACCGACGTTTCGGAGGAACGTATCGCCTCCATCTTCAGGGTAGAAGAAAAAATATAAGAAATCTGCAAGCGAAGAGACCATGAGAACCGGTAAAAGCAAACTGTGTCTGCTCTCACGGTCTGTTCGCTTGCAGATTTCTTATATTTTTTCTTCTACCCTGAAGATGGAGGCGATACGTTCCTCCGAAACGTCGGTTAACACCACATATACACGGTGCCAAATCCCAGAAGACTGCTTTCTTCATAGTCACCGCTGTGAAAGCCTCAAATCTTACAACATTAACCCTGTTTGTGCTACAGACATACATACGCATTCTTTGATGTGTTAGGTTAGATTATGCTACATTATGCAAGCTTTTATGTTTAGTGAGACACATTCCTTGACATTTCTTTCTTCTAAATTGGGGAGGGAAAAAAGACACCACAGAAAGAGTTAACATGGATGTTAGGATTCTGAGGATGAGATATGTATGGAACTGCGTTAGGATCATATCAAACTTTGGGCCTTGATATTAAGTGTGGTGCTGAACTTTTGGAGTCTTTTACAAGAGGATTAGTAGCAGTGTCTGTCTTATTTCTTATGGCTAAAAAAATTAGGGGATTTTTTAGACATACCAGTAAATTGTCCCTAATCCATGTGACATTCCTTCCTGATGAAGACTGATGAACGAAGAAATGTGTTGTTCAAATAATATGGATCTGCTTATAATCTAAAACAGATTTATATTATTTTAATTGCAGTAGATAAGATGAAATGGAGGCAATATATACTTTGTCCTTCAACCCTAATTGTCATAATGATGGGAATGTGCAACAGGCAGAGTGGAAACATGACTCCTCATTGCAGCTTGCTGTAGGCAACTCACCTCAAATGAAATCCCCTGGGTAATTCATGCAGGCATATCTGCTGGAATATCAGTTTCTTATACACAGTAGATTTTAATGTGATTATTAATGTAAAAACTGGTTGTGGAGATGTCTGTTATGGTCATAGGTGTGCTGGTATGGGTTACAGTTCTACAGTATATACTTGAAGTTTCACACTCGTTCTTCAGAGCTCCATAAATGCAACTAAGGTCTACTGTACTTATTCATACACAACTGTGAGTCGTGACAGTCCGTTATACTGAGAGGGGCAGAGCTTTGTGAGTGTGATTTTGTGAGATCTTCCATTTGAACAATATTATCATGTATTGTAATTAAAAAATCAGCATTGCAATCTTTTGGCTTGGTAGCTCCATGCACTATTCTTCATCTGTCACTTGATATATGGCAGTTAAATGCCTTAAGAGCTAAGTCTAGCTTGTCTGTGAAACCTTCTTGGATTTTTTTTTTAAGTAATACAGTACAGTATCATTGAAACAATAAATTACCTGAAGCATGTTATTTTCACACACAAAGAGATATAAATTTATGGAAGCCATGAAAGAATGTGGATGGCACAGTTATCAAAGACAGACTGACTTGCTATTTGGTTTAACCCTCTCACTACTACACAGCTAACATCCATGTGTCACCATTGGATCCCAGAACAGCCACATAACAAATCCATTTACCCATAGTCTCTCAGTATGCTTCATACAGACATTCTGTAGGAGATATTTAGAAAATCAGTGTTAAATGTTAACCCTTTAAAGCCCAGTGGTTACTATATCAACCACCTGCTTTAACATACTAAAACTTCACCTTCTGCCCACAGAGTATATTCATGTTTTATTATCGTTCTCATAAAAAACAGCATCAACCAGTTTGGCTTTGTAGATGTAATGCATTTCATGTGAGGTGTGGGTTGAACTTTCATATAATATTTAGAAGAAATTCGATCTTTCAGGTTAAGAACAGTGAACAAAACAAATCATTCTCTAATTTTCTTTCTGCACCTTACTCATGATAATTCAGTAATAATGTTACTTCTGCATCCACTTGCACAGTACACAACATATCTGGTATCATGTTCTATGGAGAATGCCCTTACATATGTATCATAAGTAAATTATTCAGAATGATTAAATTTTTTATGAGTTAGCACTGAGAAAGCATTTACTACCTCTTTCCAGTAATATGCCTTTGTCAAGTGGATGAGCATATTTCTGGTGTCATGCTGTCTGTAAGTTTGAGGAATGAAGGATGCTGTCTTCTGTGGTGTGATGCTGTGTAGTTTGATAGATACCAGTGTTTCTGAGGAATGTACTCTTCTGCTTTGAAGATGGAGGCAGCAGGTTCCTCATAAACACTGCTATCTATCTGCCTAACTGTATGGTGCCACACCTCAGAAACAGCAAGCTTCTTACTCAGCACAGTTTCATAGTGCATGCTGGTTCTTTCTTTCTTTTCATACTGTTTGACCATACCTAAGCAAATTAAATTGTCATTGCTCATCGATATTAATAAACTACCATAACCTACTTACTGCGAGTGACATTATGGCATAACTTCAGTGTCATGATTTTTTAGCTTGGTATTTGGGTTGCATGTAGAGTCATGTATCTTAGCTTGGTGTATACGAAGATATGGAGGTAACTACCACACATTCTGTAAGTGGTGAGCTTTAAACTCTGGCCACTTCATCACCAAGGGAAGAGTCCCTGATGTTCATTGGCCATGAGGAGCAGAGCTATTGTGGATGTGGTAGCAAAGAAAAAATCTCACTCCTGCCTGGAATTGAACTTTTGCCACCTGCTTCATGCTGGTTTCATGCTTGGCTTACTTGTCAACTTTGAATATGGAGACAATATGTTCCCCTGAAACGTTGGTTGACTTTCACAAGACTATACAACATTTTATCCTGTAAGATGGAATTCCTCAGAGGTGGAAATTATTTGTGTCAAAGGTTCCAACCTTTTCTTGCATTTGATATAATCAGACTTATATATGGCTGAGTATTAATGTAGGGCACAGTCACAGAATATTCATGTGTAATTTGGAGTGTATGGTAATGTCAAAATCATAGCTGTTAGAGAAATTTATAAAGTGTCTGTCAGTGTCAGTTTTATGTCTGGGGTGCAAATCACTGTCACAACTGTTATACTTGTAGATGATCAAGTTGTAATTGATGGAAATGCATCACTGATATTTAGTGATTAACTAGACAGTGACCATTATGATGGTCTTCATAATTGAAGAAAGGAGATTATTAGATACTGTTTACAAAGTTTGTTTTTATAGATAGCCTATACTTATATTATTTTCTTAAGATAGTAGCATTTTATTTATTTATTTATTTACATTTATAGATTCCGTTGATCCTTATGGTACAGCTGACCAGTGGATATGGATTTTGTCCCAAGCTAATAGATTAAAATACGCAAATACAAAAACTACATACATACTTTTGTCATTAAGACAGTTAAAAGGTTTATATTAATGTACAATGCATAAAATGATCAAAATTATAAAACAATAATTGATACAAAATACTTAGATAATGATATAAAATTATAACATATCAGGGGTACAATTACCAATTTTAATTACATACATGGTTAAAGTATTCCTCTAAGGAATAAAAAGAATTTGAAAGAAAAAATCTTTTTAGCCTCAGTTTAAATAGTTTCACATCATTACTCATACTCTTGATTCTGGATGGCAGGTGGTTATAAGCCTTAATACCAAAATAATATGGTCCTTTCTGAAAGATTGTTAGGCGTGATGTGGGAAGGTGCAAATTTGTGGTATGTCTAGTATTGAGATTGTGGGTCTCATAGTTTGAACTGTATAGGTCTCTATTATTTACAACAAACAGAATTATAGAGTATATATACTGTGAGTACATTGGTAATATTTTTAGGTTTTTGAATAGTTCCCTACATGAGTCTCTAGTTCTTACATTCATAATAGTTCTAATGATCCGCTTTTGCATTCTGAAAACATTTATACTAGTTGCTGAGCTACCCCAGAAAATTATCCCATATTCCATGATAGTATGCACATAGGCAAAGTAGATCATCCTTAGGGTTTCCTGTGACATGAGACCTCTTACAGTTCTAATTGCATAGCAAGCTGCACTCATTTTAATTACTAATTTATCAATATGAGACTTCCATGATAATGTTTCATCAATATAAATACCTAGAAACTTAATATTTGGCACATTAGTGATATTCTTATTTTGATGATATATGCTTATGTCTGTTACCAAACTATTTTTAGTCCTGAACAGGAGATGGTGGGTTTTATTAAAATTTAAGGATAGCAGGTTAGCTTCAAACCATTTGTTTATGGCTAAGAATTGTTTATTCATATTAATTTCCAAATTATGAGGGCTCGAATCGGATATTATGATACTAGTATCGTCAGCGAATAAAATAATCTTCGCATTATTTGTTATTACTTTGGGTAAGTCATTAATATACAATAAGAAAAATAAAGGACCTAATATAGAGCCTTGTGGGACACCATATTTGATGATCTCCCAATCAGAAAAGGTGGTATTATAGGTTGTCCTATTATTTAATACTACCTTTTGGTATCTATTGTTCAAATAAGACTTGATTAATTTTTTAAATACTCCATTTATCCCATAGTATCCCAGTTTATTTAAAAATATTTCGTGGTTAACACAGTCAAATGCTTTCTTCAGGTCACAGAAAATGCCCCCAATAGTTAATTTATTGTTCATGGCTACTAAAATTTCATTTAATAATTTAAAAGAGGCCCTATTTGTTGTAGAGTTTTTTCTAAATCCATATTGATCACTAGCAAGTATCTTATTTTGTATTAGATGCTGGTTAAGCCTTGAATATATTACCTTTTCAAATACCTTAGAGAAAGCCGGTAACAAAGATATTGGTCTATAGTTAGAGATGTTAAGTTTATCCCCACTTTTAAATACTGGTTTTACTATTGAAAATTTCAGTCTAGTTGGGTAAATTCCTGAAGAAAGAGATTTATTTACAATATATGTTAGCGGAGAACTAATAAATAGGGCACTAGCTTTCAATATTGCGACAGGTATCTCATCATAACCATGGGAGTATTTGGCTTTTAAGGATTTGATGATTCCTTCTATCTCATGGGTAGAGGCATGCTTAGGTCGAATATTTGACAGCGGACTCGTGAACATTGAGGACATATAATTTAAATAGTTATCATGCATAGGCTGTCCAGTTTTACTAATACTTGTATTATCAATAATATCCTCAGCAACTGTTACAAAATAATCATTAAGATTTTTTGCCATGATTTGTTGGTCGGAAGTTATAATACCCTTAATATCAAGGGATTGAATGTCTACTTTATCTTCTTTTTTCCCAGTTTCAGTTTTGATTATGTTCCAAATAGTTTTTGATTTATTTTTAGAGTCTATAATCCTCCTGTCGTAGTGAATTTTTTTAGCCGCTTTGATGACATTAGTTAGAATTTTGCAGTATTGTTTGTAATGTTCTTTTAATTTAATATCATTACTAGTCCTACACTGTAAATAAAGATTTCTTTTGTTTCTACATGAAATACGTATTCCTGTAGTTAACCATTCATGAACATTTGGTTTGCTCTTTATTTTTCTTCTCGTAAAACTGGAGTAGAAAATCCTAAGATAGGTATTGAGAAAATTATTAAACATTATATTTACGTCAGTTGCTTCAAAAATATCTTCCCACATCTCAAAGCTCAGTTTGAGCTTAAAATTAGCTATAGAGTGTTTATTGAAATTCCTTATGATTTGGGTGGTATTATTTAATCCTTGTATATTAAGATTTTTAAACTTAATAATTTGGGCGTCATGGTCCGATAGGCCGTTAATATGGGGATATACATTATAATTATTGTTTTTAGACACATCTAAAAAAATATTGTCAATGGCCGTTGCTACTTCATTTTGCACTCTAGTTGGAAAATTTACAACACTGGTTAAATTAAATGTAGACAGTAAGGTATCAAATTGCTGCTTTTTTTTACAGTTGTTATCTAGGTAGTTTATATTGAGGTCCCCACATATAATAAAATTTATATTTACATTATATAAATTATTCAGAATATTTTCAATCATCTTCAAAAACCACTGGAAATTCCCATCAGGAGACCTATAGATAGATATAACACAGATGATACGGTGCATATTATTATTCTGTCTTATGAATATAGCTGTATTACATTACATTGCATTCCATGGATCCAAAGCTAGTCAAAATGACTGTAGGATGTGGAATATGTCATAAATACAAAACATATGTGCAGTCCCAGTGGAGTTCTCACACAAGGGAAACCAAGAATACACAGTGACTACACACAAGGCTATTTAAAGATACATAAGTTATTTCCTAGACAATAGGTATTCATCAACATAGTAGAATGAATGTGTATCTTTAAAGTCATTGAGGTTGGGTATTTTTGGCAAAGTTTGTTTGAATCCTGGATATGTTTTACAACCATTTCAGGGAATTCTGAAGGCATATGTATAGTAATCAAAGATTCAGTCAGTTGACAACTTTATGAAACATTTTTGATTGAGAAATGCAAATGTAAGAGATATTAATGTGTACCATACAAAAAAAATGTGTTTAGTAAGACAACATTCATTGATTGTAGAAGACTTCTGGATTGCCTAGTAAAGTTTGGGATATGACTTCAACCGTTTGCTGACTAATTCCATAGGGAAATATCTTTCTTGTGACACTGATAGTTGCTCAGTTTGTCAAGCACTTCTTCACCTTTTATTGAATTTTTAAGAATCATTTGCTATGCATTCAGTTTAGCCACACTTTAATTAGCTTAGTTAGTTTTGTGGTTGTACCAAATTCTCTGAGAATGTTGTACAGTACTTCTGAACCCCAGAACTTCTTGAGGTCTGTACATAGCTGTTGCAGTATCAGAAGTGGAGAATTAATGATAGGCATCTGATCTGTTACACTGGAACTGATGTTGATTTTACCCAGTAATTTTGTCTATATGTGGGGTTAATCTGGAGAAAGGGATGTATGATAACATTTTGTTATGAAGATATCAAGTGTTGCAGTCCTAGGAACTACTACATTTTTATTGCTGTTCTTGCAAATAAGTATTCTTCCACTGCTCTGGCAATTCTTCCTTATTCCATGTGCAGTAAATAAGGTTGTGGCCTTCCTCCTTGGATGAATTCTGCTGAATTTTGATCAGTACTTGGAAATTTTTACATCTTAAACATTTAAATAGCAATTTCAACCTTAACAGAACTAGGCTCGGATTCTAACAACTCAGCCATATACATTTCAGTCTGCCTAACCTTAAATTCACTCATGCCTCTTACAAATTTGTAATATATTTGTTCTAATTTTCTGTTTCAAGCTCACTAATTTTGCCTGTCAGATATTTCCACTTTAATTCCAGAAAGTTTTTTCTGATTTTGTTTTTAAGTGTCTAAGATAATATTTCTTGGGCTTGGATTCAGCAACCACTGAAATTTAGCTTATCCATTTTGTGTGTGTGTGTGTAAATGAGCTGTATCCTAATAATAGTTTTGGTTGGGAAACATCAGTGGCACAGACCACGTGGGTGACCTAGGTGTCAGAAGTGAGTACAATATAAAAATGTGTCTCAGAAAAACAGAGTATGAGGATGTGAACAGGATTCGGCTGTGTAGGATTTTAGGTTCTCTCCGCAGTGGTTATGAAGCGGTTTATCTTCTGGGATGTAATGCCATGTAGTCCGTTTAAAGTCAAGCAACATTTCGCCTTCATCCTTCACACTGGTCTCTTGCTCGGCCTATTCTTCTGCCCTTATTTTATTCACAGTGGTTTCTTGCTCAGCTTATTCTTCAACCCTGAAGATGGAGGACACATGTTCCTCCGAAACGTCAGTTGACTTTCACCAGACTACACAGCATTATACCCCAGAAGACAGAACTCTAGATTCAGCTAGCTCAGCATATGGTCTATTGTCATAATGTTATAAATGTGATAGTGAACCTTCCAGGTTCCATGAAAGTGGGGGATTTTTAATTATATTTCGAGGAGGACCCAGCACCACAGAATATCCTTACACTATAAAAACCAGTTAATTCATCTCCTAACAAAACACGGAGGTTTACATAATTTTTCTTACAAATGTATTCTGGTGACATTTTGCATAAGCACCAAGTTGACTGTTTTTACCTTTAAGTCATATGTTTTAGTGTATTAAATTTTGCAGAGGGCATATCTTATTTGGTATATATCAATAAATAAATTCTTTATCAAAGACGATCACAGGTGAGCATAAGGCTGCCATATGTAGATCATGAGACAAATAGTAGCACAATCTAATTGTGAAGCTAAGAACAATCCATGTTTCAGAATGTCTCGGGACATAAGTCTTTTGAACAGAGAAGTTGATCACATCTTGGAGACTATTCATTTGTTGGTCAGGTAACTTTATTATGCCCTGCTATGTTAAATGCAACATAGATCAAAAAGTTGGCTTTTATCACTTTATGAGTCATTAAATCATCACCGCACTCACTGAGTTGTAGGATATTTATGTTGTTTAAATGAGAATGTGCCATCTTCTGGGCAAGGAATCAAAATATTGCCATTGTTTTGGAGGAACTCTCTTTGACCCCGGAGAAGGAGATGACAGTTCCTCTGAAGTGTCGGTAGTTATTTTGCTTCTTGATACAGTGCTTTACACAAAAGAAGATGCAGTGAACATTGATCATGGTACAAACATCAGTTATACAGAACATCATTCTTTTGAATTGCATGTGTTATTAAAATAAAATGTAGTAATTTATAAACTTACTTCTTGTGAAGCTGCAAATGTTGGGAGATTATGCTGTCACACATATTATTAAACAGCGAGTAATTTCAGCTGATTTGTTTGCAGAGGTCATAGTGCCACTACCAGGTGGTGGAGTGAGTGGTGTCATCACCTTGTACAGTGCATGTACATTCTGCGGCAAGATGATGCGAAGGTCAAGTCTCAAACGCCACATTGAAGACCGTCATTTGCCCAGTCAAGCTGTTAATTGCCAATACTGTTGCAAAGTATTTCGCAGTAATAACAGCCTCCAAAATCATCTGTCCATCTACCACAGGAATGCAGAAAGGATTAGGAAATTAACTAAATCTTCAAACCAAACTAAATCTGATGTTACCAATCCCTCTTCCACCTAAAGCTGGTGCACTTTATTAATGAATTAGCATTTTAGCATTGAAAGTTTATGATCTTAACAGTCATCACTTGTGAACTACTGGTTAGCATTCCGTATCACAATGAAATGTCTCGCATCAAAATGTTATCTTCTAATGCCAGAATGAGCATTGTGTGTTCCTGAAGACTAATTTATTTGACAAACATTAATTCTTGTGTAATGAATATAGTTTATACTGATTTTAATGAGTTCTGTTTATTAAATATAATGTACATATCTGTATGAGAGCGGAATGAGCATTCATGACAAATCTTGCTTTTTTCCATGGTCAGTACATTCTTTTCTTTAAAAAGAAAAAATAAAGTTGTTTTTACTTAGATGTGCAAGAACAGACTTTTTCTATGGGGAGCACTTAATCAACCTGTAAAGTTCTGATAAAGGAAGTTTCAGATTTCATGTCTGAAAACAACCTGAAGAGCACTCTCTTCTGGGGTGTAACACCATGTAGTCCAGTAGAATTTCACAAGTATTTCTGAGGAATATGCTTGCTCCATCTTCAGTTCAGAGTGAGCCAAGGAAGGAACCAGCAAGGGGCAAGTTTTCTTACCTTGCTTACTCTTTGCCTCCAAAGATGGAGACAGAATTTGCAAAAAAAAAAAAAAAATGATTTTTGACATTTACCAGACTACCTGGTGTTACACCCCACAAGTTAATACTTTTCATAATTAATGCTGCAAAAACTTTAGATTTTAGATGGTATTAATTTTGTCAATTATTTCAGCAACGAGTTCGTTTTGTTTTATGAATGAAAGTGGGTATGAGTAGTGAAAGCTTATGAACATCTGGGCAGGTGGGGCCAGGACCAAATACAATTTACAATTTGCATCCCCTGAAGGGGGAAAGAGGATAAATTTTGTATTCTTATTCAAGTCCTCATTTTTTTTATAAGTTTAATTTTTATGTTACATAATACTTGTTAACCACTTTCATCTCATTTTTTGTTGACAAGAACATTGTAGACGAAATTACTGTGAGATGTGGCTTAACACCTTACCCATCTTGGAACACATACATTCCCCCTTTGGATATATGTAAGCCATCCCTTACTTGGCTGGACAGACTACGTTCCTGACATCTTTCTTGTAGGTTCCTTGATATTCATACAACAAAGATTTATGTGACATCAAGCTCCTTTGAAATTTTCTTTAAATTCAGTTTAACACTTTGTCAGATTCTTTTCATACATGATGTTTGTACAGTATCAACACTAAAATGATACAAATTTTGGTGCTGTAATATCACCCTTGAACTTATTTCAGACTCTACATAGACCTGCATTTATACTCATTCTATCATACTTTCATCCTTACGATTGTTGATGTGCGACGTATTGCACCAGTACATGTTAATTTTCCATTTATTGTCTGGCATAAAAATAGGGTTTGTAATAAACTTGTAACCATATTAATGTTACAGGCTTGTCACTCAAAATTGCCCTCATACCCACATGTGCTGTCTCTCACTCTAGGAGGCTGTACCGATCTGAGAAGACTGGTGTAGGTGATGATCAGGGCCCGGATTTTGATGACCTGAAAATATTTAAAAAATGACCGAAAAAGAAATCCAGAAAAATGACCTAAAATATGACCCAAAAATGTAATATGCAGGGCCCAGATTTTGATGACCTGAAAATATTCAAAATATGACCAAAAAAATCCAGAAAAATGACATAAAGGAGAAAAGAAAGAACACTTCGCCTCCATGTTATTCACATCTCAGAAAACATATGAAGAGAAACTCCCCAAAATGGCCAAAAATGACAAGAAATACCCTTAAAAGTCCAAAAATTTACCAAAAAATTACCCCCCAAATGAAAAAATTACCTTAAACCTAAAAATGTCAAAAAATGACAAAAAATTACCTATAAAATTTACGTTTCTGTAACCAGCAGCTCATATCCGAGATTTATATATTTAAGAGCATTGCATAGGATACAAGGAAAAGAAGGTGACATGTCATCAAAATCCAGGCCCTGGTGTTGATGGTTTGTAGAACATAATAGTTGTAATTCCGAGTTATAAGTCTGCAGTAAATCCGATTACCAACCCAAACCCTGTCTATAGTCACTCAGTCACATCACAATGGTGTCAGAAGTGGGACTGGATTGAGTGAATCAAGTGGATTGAAGCCAAATGAAGCAAGTAATGGAAATCCTGAAAGCCATGCATGAATCGATGGAAACCCAGATAGGTTCTTGTGCCTCCCAGGTGAAGGCCGTTCGAGAAGAGAATGGGGCCACCCAGGAGAAGATAAAGGCCACAATAAGGAGCGGCCAAGAAGAAAAGAAAAGCCGGGATGGAAGCCACAATCAGTACCAACCACGAAAGGACGGAGCGCTGCCAACTGGAGATCTGGACCGAAATTGAAGTCAGTGAAGAGATGAAGGCCAACCAAGAGGTCGCTATAACCTTCTTTCGAAGCGAACTGGAACAAACCATCAGAATTCGGGTGGAAGACTTCCTGTTACCTGGCGACCAACGGACAAAGGGTCTTGCAAGGTGCTTACCAAGAAGATCGAACAAACGCAGTTTGGCCTACAGGCAGTTACGAAGCAGACCCGGAGCCTGCATGAGACTACTGATACTGTTGAAACAGAAGAGAGCCACTGCGAAGAAATGATCCAGACAACCAGGAACTGTTATTCCGTCTGCGCAAGTTTGAAGTGCCTTTAGAACTGCGTCCGCTTGGGGCCAGGTTCAGTAAGACGGAGGATCGACCGAGATGGGAAGAGGAAAAAGTGACGGCCCCATTGCTACTGCCCCTTAGTTTAGCACTCAGAGTGGTGTATACAGACATGGCCGTCTCTTCCCTGAAGGACAAATAGGAGAGAACACCAGGCCGAATATCGCAGCAGGTCTGGCCGAGAGGGAGCCATCCCAGAAGTTCGCCTTGCAAATGGCATCAGGAGGGACCCTCCCCATCTTGCAAGAAGCGTTGTTAACACTAACTCTGTCAGCCCCCCACAAACTGTCTGGGTATACGTCATCAATATCGCTGACGAGTACATTTTAGGACCCGACGTCCTGCACCTTAGAATGCATTCGTGGACTTGAAGCTCTTTCTGCTAGGAATGGGCGGAGAGGAAGTGTCCTTTTGACGCCCTGAGGCACGACCTTGATCACCGCAAGATTAAAACGACGTCACCGATGTAGCAGTGGTGCAGTGTGGCAGAATCGTGGAAGTGTGTCCAGAAAGACCCCTGGAGGTGATATATAGCCTCACAGGGACGGGTTCCAGGGCCGCCCATCCAGCAGAAGCGGGAACGCCGGTCCAACCCTCAAGGACGATGGGAAGCGGTCGCCTGTCACCGAATCTCATGCAGGTTGACACGTCCTCAAGGGATGAACGGTGCTCGGGCCAGCGCCCCTGAGGAGGAGGCAGTTGGAGCATCTGGAGAGCAGCAACACGAGAACCAACCCATGAAGCAGGAAGGCTGGACGCCATAGAAACCAGAAGACATCTCAGCGCCAGCAAAACTGAAGCTACAGTCAGCGACCACGATCACAGGCGACACAAGCACAGTCCCCGGAAAGAAGAAATGGCAATACGCTTATTGGCTACTTGGGACAAACACCCTTAAGGAGTGGGAAATGTAACATATCCTGATAGTTGGAAGGTTGGACCCAGGAAGAATAGCCGTTGCTAAGTAACGGCCAATCGACATGCTTCCGCATCGCCAAATATGTCGCCCGTTGCCATGCAATTGCGTGATAAACATCTCTCTGCTGCAGCAGTGGCGTGATGCAACAATTGAAGAGATTTTGACAGTTATATAATGAAGGCCGGTTGCTATTACGAAGTAGTGAATCAGTAGTCTTGAGACGTGGCTTAGGGAGTGCAGTTCTTGAGCCATGAGGGCGGAAGTAATAGCCCTTGTTAGAAGACTGTAACCAGGCAGCTCATAGTGGAGTTGTGAGATAGGCAACAGCCAGAGAGTACCAGAGCCATGGAATCTATGGCAATCAGAGCCATTTCCAAGAGACAACCGGTGAAGACATAGCAGATTGAGAAGGCTTGATGCGTGCTGTAGTGAACTATAGAGTGTGTGAATTAACGATAATGGTGTAGTTGTAGTTACAAGTTTCAAAGGCCGCGCCATAGCTCAAACGGTTAGTCACTGGCTTCACACTGCGTTGGCCCGGGTTCAATCCCGAGTCTGGTCAAGTGAGATTTGTGGTGGACAAGGTGGCACTGGACGGATTTTCTCCGAGTACTTCGGTTTCCCCTGCCTATCTTCATTCCACCAAATTCTCCATCATCATAATCACCCGGGGCAGGTACAATAGGCCAATCAGTGGTCGCTGTGCCAAGTGGACCCAGATGGACTCCACCCCCACGAATTTCAAGAGTCCAGTAAATCACATTATCCCCAAAACCAGTTTATAGTCACTTAACACGTGACAGTATGCATGTTAATAAAATACTAGGTCATCAGAAGGAACTCCCTAGTTTCAAAATTAGACGTTTTGATTAATTTGAGACAAAACAGTGGGGCTTGTTGCAAAGTGTTTTCAGCAACTCAGTGCTGCATCATTGTCATTGTCTCGTGTCTTAAACTGGATATTGCTTCATTTCTGTCCCTCTTTTCTTTCTTTCTTTCTTTCTTCCCTCCTTCCCCCCCCCCTTTTTTGGGACATCCTGTGGTGTTCCCTTGCTGGTAGGTTGGGCTGCTCTGCAACAATTGATTTTCTTTTTTTAAATCAAGTAAGTCAGGCAAGAAGAAAATGTATATACATATTTATCTCCATGTCCTTCCATGTTTTTTTATCAAGAGTTTTCAGTTATGCAGGTTGCTCTCATGTCTGTGGTCACACATGTTCTCGATCTGTCCCTAAGTAGACATCCATGTTAGAATTGTAGGCTTTCCCATAAACTGAAAACATTTTGGGGGCCATCAGCATTTGCTTTCCTACAGGATGGGGGTGCCACCCCATGTTACTTGTGGAGTTCAGTATACTCTGAATGCTGGGCTTTCTACCCAGAGGATTGGAAGAAGTGGGCTGGTAACCTGCATATAAGAAGCGCAGATCTTGAACTGCTTGGTTTTAATTTAGGCTTATGTGAAAAGTGTTGTTTATGCAAAGAAAATAAATGATTTATACGTATATAACGTATGAGACAGACTTTATGCTCTCATAGTGACAGCCACTCAGAGCATGCTCTGTTTGGACCTGAAAAGAAACAGAATACCATTTATTGGTGCTGGTAGTGAGTCTTAAGGTATTACCAAGCTTTGAGTTTGTCCAGGTGTTAAAAAAGAGAGTGTTTTGTTTAATATTTCATAAGGTATTGCATCTTAAAACTAGGGCCTGTGAAAACAGTATTTAAAAGATAATTCCTCATTCCACCAAATTTCTTTGTGTTTTAAAATGGTAATTGGCAGTTTACAGTTATGTTATGCGATGGGAAGTTCAGTTTTTGATCAGAACTTTGGTACTGGTGTGACAGTGATCATGCAATTAAATACTATCAAGTGACATGGCTTAAGATGGACAGACTATTTGGGTTGCTAATATGAGTAGAAATTTTAGTCAGAATAGTGTTTCTTTTTCTTCATTACAAATGTATTGATGTGAGTAATGTTGTGATGTGATGTGATCTTGTCATTGACCAGAGTTGAAAGACACTCAGATTGTCAAGAACAAGTGTTGCTAGTTCATAAACCTCATGTTGTTGTCCCCCCCCCCTTTTGTATGTGTGTGTGTGTGTGTGTGTGTGTGTACAGTTCATCCATTTTTTAAATTCAGGAAAGATTCATGGATAAGCAAAATTGAACCTGGATTCAGTACACCCTTCTAACATACTTAGCAGTGAAACATGGAAGATTGAAGAGACATACTCCATTTCCATGCATATTGTCATGATTTTTCATACCTCGGTGACCTTAATGTCCATTTATTACAGATGTAAATCTGTTGTTGCAGAAGTGTCTTCTTCTCATCATCCTTCCCCTCCTCCTCCTACAGTCTTTCTTTCTTCCCTCAATTAAATATTAACAATATTTTAATCTTTTAGAATGAAAGTTATAGATCTTATTAAGTCCTGCATTTTATGTCATGTATTAACTTGTTCTGTGCTGAATCATTATTGGGAGAACTGGTAAAGTTCACTGTGAGCGTCATGTAAAGTTGGGGTCATAGTAGACCATAAAAGATGAAGCTCTTAATATAAACCCCCAATACCAGAATTCATCAAAATCCATTTAGTAGGTTAATATCTCTGTGACACCAGCAGAGTTGTCACCTTCATATAATGCACTATTTTCATACACTATGCAACTAATGCATAAGAAGTGTCTCATATGCTCTCAGAACGTTCTGAAACTAATTGTTTTCCTTGTGTGTGAAATTTCAAGAAAATCTAAGGAAGCTATCATATCTGTCCACCATAGGTTTATCTGTATATTAAATTCATCGGGTGTCTGTTGCCTGTTATGTATTAAGATCACTGTCTTCTTGGATACTATACCATGTAATTTGATAGGTATGAATATTTCAGAGGAATGTGCTGCCTTCATTATGCTTGAAGATAGTACAAGCGTTGGTACCATCTGCCAAACTACACAGCATCATATCTCATAAGAGAGCAATCTTCATCATAACTGCTGTGAGAACTTCAGATTTCACATGTAACTCTTCTTTTTAATGTTGATGCGTGGTTTGAGATGCTCATGTGTTTTTAAACCTTTTGTACATTGATTTATACATGAAAACCTCTGTTTTCCCTGCATTTCATTAAGTGTCTTCCGCACTCAAAAATATTTTGAGTGGAAGTTAGAAATCCAAATGATTTTTTTTTTAAGTGAAGAGCTGGTTGTTATAAAATTTATGAACATCTGTTGAGCTTTGTATAAAGTAGGGATGCTATTAGACTCAAACTGAAACACGGGTAGCTTTCATTTTGCATCAGACATGTGTTCCTTGAATTGTCAGCATAGTATCAGAGCAGTGGAAATGGGAAATCATTTAATTTGTGGCTGCACTGGTTACTCATAACAACATTATTTTGACCAGAGACATTGTTAAAAGAAAACTTATTCCCCTGTTAGTAAATGATGTTACAGTGAAACATCACAAATCAGATTGATGTACATGTGAGGTGCCTGTATTTATATATTTACTACATGTTATTGGTTAAAGATGGTGATTATTTGAACATAGCCCATATATTACAAAAGGGGTCAATCCCAAAAGCCAATTTTAAATAATTAGATTTTGTAGTGGGTAAAGTTTTTATCAGCAAGTTACGTAAGTCTGGATATTATTTATTTACAATCCAGAACATATATTTATTTACCTCTCTTTTCCAATTTTTATAAAACTTAGTAGTTTTAAATTTAAAACTATGAAATGAAGTCCTGTTGTACTTTGGACTTTAAAAAATGTAATTTATGGTACAACTAAATGCCTTTGTAACAATGAAAAATGTGGTAAGGGATAATTAAATAACAGGAATTGTAAGATTGTTGCCCCTGTAAATAGCTGCACCACTAAGCTCAGTTTATGCCACCATTAGTACATAACAACTGAATACACACTAATTTCTTTTGCAAGGAGTACTGTGTTTTATATTGAGAGGGGCCATCAGTCATGTGCATGTCTCCTAAATAAATATATTGTGTACAGGTGAAATTATAGTAGAGCATTTATTTATAGATATTTCGAGACACATGACTGAAAAGTTACTTCTCTAGATATTTTGTGCACATAATCCTCCTTATTGCTTGTCTTCAGAAGTTCACTGTATACTTTATATTTACAGTATTTCTGTGAACCACTGTAGTGGTAAGTTTGTCTGCTTTACATCTTAATGCCTTTCATTGTAAATTTCACTTAATTCTTTCATCAGAGATAATTTCAAATGGCATATGTTTTCTGTATTCTTATTTTACAAATGTAATACTTAAGTATGGCATTGTTACATTGAAAATATGAATAAAAATCAGAACATGATTGTTGTTTTCATTGTAATTGTTTAAGTTGTAGAACCTTGCACAAAATTTCTTTGATATGGAAACAAATCTGGTAACCTTGTGAAGTGGCTGTTCACGTGAGAAAATCTTGTCGCATTTATTGTCTGTGAAAGCTTCAGATCTTTCTAAGTGATTAGCTTAGTTAGAAGTTGATTTCTCTTGAAAAGTGTCTTATTTCTAAGAATCCAGGAGTTTGTCATTTTGCTTATAAATCCCTACCCACCCACTTATATTCATATTATACACCATGCCGTAAATGGTCATTGAGTTAAATGTTTCTTGAACTGGGTGAGTGTTCACCAAATTTTATACCATGTATTATATGGTGTAATGAAATGGTAAAAGACTAATTTGAAAGGAAGATACCATTTAGTAGACCTGGACATACATGGAAGGATAATATGAAAGTGGATCTTTAACAAGTGTGATGTGAGGGTATGGACTGGATTCTTGTGGTTCAGGATAGAGTGCAATGTCTGGGTCTTATGAATGTAGTAATAAGCCTTTTGATGACTGTTCCATGAAGTTTCTTAAGAGATTATGTTTACTGAACAGTATGAAAAATGTTGGTGACCTCTGTCAAAGAATCAAGATTATGACAGCATCTCAAAAGAAATTGAATCTGTATAAATATACATAAAGAGTATCATTTTTAAAATGTGTTTTGAAAAGTAGAATTGAAGATGATGATGATGATGATGATGATGATGATGATGATGATGATGATGAAGAGGTACAGCTCACTTAATAAAGCACTTAACTGTGGACTGGACTGCTGCAGTTTGTCTCCCACTCTTCTTTTCTGCACCATGTTCAGACTGATTGTGGAGCCCACCCAGATTCATTCTTAATCAGTACCAGTGTCTCTTTCCATTAGGAATGTGATGATGACCACTACTCCAGCCATTGTCAGTGTCTAGATTGCACTGAGCTTTACCTCCACAAACCCTTATGTCTTCATGACATGGTACTTAATACATATGGGCAACATTGCCTGTGTTTTGTGTACCGGCACTGATTCATATATATGTGAAGGTCTGAGTTTATAATCTCAACCCTGAGGCCAGCTGTGCTTGATGCATATAGTTTTCGTCAGTCCCTACAGGCAAATTCTAGGGTACTACCTTAAAATTGGTCATGACCACTTCTTTCCACATTCTTTTCAATGTGTAATTTAGAATAATCCTACTATTCAATACTGTATAGCCTGTACAGTTTAAAGCATGTCATTTTAGAAGTGGCAGCTGACATTTTTTGAACAACTGTGCCTGATCCAAAACTGAAGCTATCATTTTTCATCAGATGAGAATTTTTTGAGTTGTATTTTCTGAGTTCCTCTTATCTTAAATTTGAGGAATGTATACTGCTCCTGCTAGAGTTAAATAATCCAAAACTCAACCAAGCAGTCAGCTTTTATTCTCTATTGTATTGTGTGTGTTGATGCATGCCCTTATGCTGTAGTTGCTTACTTAGTGTTTCTTGACTGCAGATTTGGTTTTACAGGTCATAAAATATTAAGAGGGCTCACAAGCTTTGTTCGGAAATTCATGTGTGACCACTGTGGCTCGTTATACAGTACAGTGGGAAACCTACGCATACACATCAAGGACAAGCATGCCCTGGATGCAAGCAGTGAGCAAACATGCTCCCTCTGCGGACAGAATTTTATGAACCGCAGCAGCCTGCGCTCTCATACATGGAAGTATCATCAGCAGCGCCTCTCTCTTCTCACAACATCAAGTACCCCTGTAGTCTCCCATAATGAAATGCATGTGCCATCAACCACTTGAAATAATTCAGGAGTCAGTGGAGAATGTGTAGTCTTCTGGCCAACATCTAACCATCTTTGTACATAGATTGACCAACATAACAATATTAAAAGCTCTGGATTATGACAACGTACTCCAGCCTTATTTTACTTATCCATTTATCAAAATGTACAGCATATCATATATTGTGGCATATCTGCCCCATGCAAGAACAGTTGAACCACGGAAATAGCCATGCACCAACAATGGAACAGACGGGTTATGCAACCCGCTTCTAGACAATGGCTCGGTAAATACACTTCCGTGCAGGCGCAGTGATGTCACACTCCAACACGACTTAGCTATCACATGACTTGTTTTCTGTGTGATCTGCGCTACACAAGAGTAGAACTGTGTTTTCTGTGTTGTCTGTGCCGCGGCTATATAACATGAGTCCGCTTGCAGTCCAGGAGAGTTTTAATGAGTTCTGAGGTTTCAGGATGATTAAACAAGATATGGCAAGAAGACTTCATATTGAAGTGCTAGTTTCTGTTTTGAAATCGGTGCTAGGAGAAGACTAGTGGAAACTGAGAATTCTAGTGCATGTGCGGCGGTGGACTGGAAAGTGTGTAGAATAGTGATAGTGCCGTATTAATTGTAATTAAGAGATATTGTAACCAAAGTGCCAGTAAATCCAATCATCCAAACTAGAACCTGTTAATTTTGTCGTTCATACCCACCTACACATGACAGTTTATATATCTATTGTCACATTGTAAAGTAATAAGAAGCTGGAAAGGAACTACCATATTTTCCTGAATACTACTTTCATGTTCCCTCCACAAAGTGAGATTGTGTTTCCAAACCATATATAGCATTGTAGGATTTGAGGTTTTCATGGCATTGGTTAACATATTTGTTTCATATACCTTAACCGTCTGTATTTCCAAAAATAGACATAGACATAGACATAGACATAGGGCTAAATTTATTCTATGTATTTAATTTTAAATATTACTCTGTATTAATTTTTTCTGTTCAGTGTAATACATTTATTCGTTTATTTGACATTCATTTTTATTTAAAAATATGTCAATATACTTACCATATCTTTGTTGCCCATGTGTTGCATTATCAAACCATTGTACGCACACAGTCCAGCTGACTGAAAATTGCATTTCATCAATACTGATATTGTTACCCCCACCTCAAAATCTGACCATCATGTTTGCACAAAAAAAATCCTTTATGGAAATTACCATATTTTGGAGGATTTATTCATTGCAGCATTTCAGGACCTTAAATTAGTTGCACAAGTGTCACTTCCATCTCACAAGCTTGCCAGTCCACCATGTTGTTATTACTGTGGGTAGGAAAATAGAAAATATGACATTTTGTTAGGCTCCAGTAGCATTTTCATTTATACCAAGTTCCGTGAAAATCAGTGAGGTGTTTCAGAAGTTAAAAGAGGGGACACACAGTTTTGTGATCTCACAAGTGTGCTCTCATTTCTTAAAGATATTAAGTAGGCTAAGAAGAAACAGTATTGCTTACTGTTGGTAATAACACTGAGGTAATTCTCACTGCCTGCCAATGTTGTAATTTGTTTATTTGTAACACGTACAATGAACTGTACTCACAACCAGTAGAATTCTTATTCACTGTAAAATAAGTCAGTAGAATGGTGGTATAATAAAATGTACTGTTAATGTACTGTTAATGTACATACACACATATCCTAAAAAAACTGTAGTGTAATTTTCTGTTAATTGATTGTAACATTGCAGAGGATTTTATATTACTCTTTAACATATAATTTTATATAACACATATAAAGTAATATTGTAGGATTAAATATGAGGTTTTTAAGGTGGTGAAACTTCATGTAGTAGTCTTCTGGCATATGCTGCCATGTAGTCTATTAAATTGGTACTTGTGTTTTCAGAGGAATTTACAGTACTACCTCTGTCTTCAGAGAGGGAGTGTATTCCTCTGCAATTCTGGTTCCTGCCTTCCAGTCTGCAAGGCATCATAATCCAGAAGACTACAATATGGTGCAGGATATGTAATCTTTATCCATAGATGTGCTAAGGAAATATCCTAAATACATTAAACTCACAGTTATCCAATATAAACAGAGATAAATTAAGATGGGTGGTAAGATTACTTACTGGACACTGCCACCTAAAGGACATCTTTTCAAACAGGGACTGACAAATGACCCAACCTGTGAAAGGTGCCTACAAGAAGATGAATCAGCCACACATATCCTATGTGATTGTGAGGCCATAGCTTACTTAAGATTTCGTCATCTGGGTCAGTTCTTCATGGAACTTTTATGACGCCCCCATAAATAAAGTCCTACATTTCATTCAAAGTGTAGGATTAATAAAGGCGAAGCACAGTAGATCACTGAAGGTCACAGTGCAAGGGCCGAATTTTATGGCCCGCCCCTTACACACATACATATCCAGAATTCTCATCCAACCAGCAAATGTTTCAAAGAAAATATTCCATTACTCCAAAACATATTTGCAATGAATTTCATTGGTGTAATTTCTAGTGTCAAGAATAAAGCCTCTTTCTGCAGTATTGTGAATTGATTGTTGACCAGTAAACTACAGTACAGTTGAAGTTCAGGATCTGGAATGACTCAAGGTGCATAGGACCTGAAGGGTAGTGTGGTATTTTTCATAAGCTTTTGTACACATTTATTTGGTTCTTTACCTTGGAAGAAATTCTTGTGTTATAATGACACATGTTTTGTTTTTTTCAGATGGTATGTGGCATCAGTATAGAAAATTTTTCTGTGTCATATGCACAAAGTCCTTCAAGCTGAAGAAACATCTTACAGTTCACATGAAGAATTTACATGGTGAACTAAAGGGTCCTTTCAGATGCAACATTTGTGACCAGATATCAAAGAATTCGGAGAGTCTGAGGAAACATGTGGCATACATGCATGCTTGGAGCAGACCAAGCAAGATGAAAGAAGCTACTTCTGAAATTTCATCTTATAACTTTAAGTAGAGAAAAACTGAATACATTAAAATGCATTCACAGTTTGAGGGTAGATCTATATCTGTCTCCCAATGCACCAAACAGGAGGATATTAAACAGACTTTTCTGCCATGCCAGATATCAAAGCTTATATGGTAGAGCCTAGCCAATACAGTGGCTGCGTGGCCTACGGCATGAACTTTCTTCACTCACTCGAACACTGGGATCATTGGTTCAACTCCCACTCAAGGTGTGGATGTTTGTCTGTGTTTATTTCGTGTTTGTGTAGCTAGCAGCCTTGCAATGGGCTGATCCCCCATCCAAGGAGTCCTATTGATTTTCATTGGATTAAGAAACTGAAGGGAAACAAAGCATGTCACAGATGCCCAGTGCTAAAAAGTGGGAGCAACGGGAAAGAGAGAGAGGTACAGCAGAGCCTGCTCATACTGGAATCCCAAAAAACCTGACATTTTCAAGGTAATAATATCAAATTGTGTATACTCCTTATATTTAAGTATTTGTGATAAAAAATGCAAGCTACAAGTCAAATTATGTTGTTTCTATACTGTTAGTACACCTTTTATATTTTCTTCATTCTTTTTTTGGTGGTTCATTAAGGAGGTTAGCATGTACTTAATTGACAGATTTAAATTGTGTCCAGTCCAATAGAAATGTTATTTTCTCAGATACACTTCAGGAAGTATAGTACAGACAAAAATTGTGTGAACAGAAAACAAATATTAAAGCTGACTGATTTCTGTTGAATTCATGTTTTTTAATAGTATCTGTTTTTTGGGAGTAATGTCATGTTAGATATGCATTACCATTGTGTCTGAGAACTTTTTGAATAAAATAATATTTCCATTTTAAGGGTGTTTTACTATAGTTCATATTTTTATTTATTCAGTATTCAGTGGTTGTATTGTGGCATATAGACCTATTGCTAAGTAGCGACTTGTAAACAACAACCGTTTCTGGGCAACAGCTCAGTAAACACTTTCCCACAGCAACAGATACACACACAACAATAGTTACTGTTGGAAACAGGGTGTTTTCTATGTGGTCCATGCCTAGATGTTATAACCAGGGCAGTTGGAACAGTTCAGTTGTGAGTAGTATTAGCCAGTAGGCAATGGCATGAGCACAGAAGCTGAAGAATCTCCATTACTGAGAGCTCTTACCAAGCAACAACTAAGGAAGACTAGGAAAGACTGAGGCTTAGTGTGTGCTGTAGTGATTTGTAAAGTGTGTAGATCATAGATCAGTGGTAGTGCTGTAATTGCATGTAGTTCTGAATTGTGTGTATAAGTGGTCAATAAATCCATTCACCAATCCAAACTCCACCTACAGTCACACACATATATGTGACAACTGGTGTCAGAAGTGGTTGGATTGGATATTGCACTGGATTTTGATCATTATATCACCACACTATGGTAGTGGAACAAATGATGGCATACCTGCTGGCTGAGATAAGAACCAACTAGGAGGAGATGAGAAAAGAAATGAGAACCAACCAAGCCAAGGTGGATGCCAATGTAAGGGAAATAAAAGAGTAAATGAAATCCAAGATGAATATACATCAAGAGAAGATGGAGGCCAGAATACGCTCCATCCAGTCTGAGTCAGAAGAGACAAACATCGCGTGGAAGAGATCCTGTTGTGTGTTGACCAAAAGACATGGGGCCTCCATGAAGAATTAAATGAGAAGATTGAAGCAACGCATTTGCTAAACAGTGGCCAGCTGGAAATTGTATGAACATATGAAGTTGAAGAATCTCCACTGTTAGAAACCATTGCCAGGGAATGGCTTTTGAAGGCACAGCAGGCTGGAAAAGGCTTAATGGGTTCTGTGGTGATTTGTGAATTGTGGAGATTAACAGTGAGACTGTAATTACTTGTACTTCCAAGTCGTGTGCATAAGTGGTCAGTTAAGCCATTCACCAATCCAGTTTAGTCATACATATGCATGACAGTAAACAAAGCATCGTGACAGATGAGGAATTATAACAATGAGTTAAACAGAAGTCAAGGAAAATTAAATTCGAAAGAGATATAATTCCTTTTGCTGTCTAGGAAAGAAGCTGAAGATATCACAAAGAAGAGTGTTCCATTTGGTATCACTCTGTTAGACCGTTGTGCTTTGTTAATGACATCAATGAAATGGTTTAAAAAAATGGTAAATTAGAGCAGTAATCAGGAAAATAGTTCACAATGAGCTGATGTCTGTAACGAAGGATTTGTAACATTCTGAATTATATTATTCACAACTGTCAACCAGTCATTGTTCTAATGACACTAGAACACTTAAGAGCTTATGCTCTGTATGTGTGTACAGTATTATTTTTCTTATTTCCTGGCTTCTTGTCTTCTGCTGAAAGAAGAATATTGCATGAACTGTGCTTTAAAGAACTTCCCAGTCTGGCTTTCATTGGGGGCCAACGTTTTATTGCTGCCTGCCCTAAAAGCATAAAAATATATTTTTTTTTTCAGTATATAATTTTTGAGAATGAAATATCAGGTTTCCCCATTATATAATGGACACACTTTTAAATTATATTCTATATCACATTTCAAAGTCTTCAGTCAGAGCACAAATCATGCCCTGTAAATAACAGTTTAATTCATTACTGTTATCGGGTTAAGCCCTACACTAGTTAGCACTAAATGCAAACTCAGTTTTCTCTCCACTGGTTTTATTACCATCTTAAAAGTTTTCAGAATAACCTTCAGCTCAAATATATGCTGCTAGGCATTACTGCATTGAAAATTTTATGTTTTGATGCATTTCTTAACTGCAGCATGACTTTATTTATGCATTGTGAGAACTGTTGCCTAGACTTCATACAACACCTTGTAAGAGTCCAGTGGAGTCAAGTCTGTCAATTTTGCTGGCCATGCATGTGGTCTTCTTTGTCCTGTCAACTTTTCTTGATACTTGGCCTTTACACCCTACTGACATGTAGAGGTGCTGCACTGTGTTGTATCCACATTCATATTCTTGTTTGAAGAGGAACATTTTTTAAATGAAGGCAGCAGAAATTATACTGAATTGCCAAAAGTCATGAGATAGGTACCTAGTATTGTGTAGGACCCCCTCTATCCCGGCGAAATGCAACAACTCAACACGGCATCGATTCCACAAGTGGACAGAAGACCTCTGGAGAGATGTTGCACCATGCCATCTGGATAGCCGCCCACAGCTCCCTGGTATTTGTAGGTGCAGGATTTTGGGTGCGAATGGACCTCTCCACCACGTCCCATAAATGCTCGATTGGGTTCATGTCGGGCAAACGTAGTGGCCACACCATTTGTCAGAACTCCCTGGAATGCTCCTCGAACCAATTCTGGACAACTCCAGCCCGATGACACAGTGCATTGTCCTGCTGGAATATCCCATCATTGTGGGGGTACATGAAGTCCATGAAGGGCTGCAAATGGTCACCAAGCAGTGTAACGTAGCAGTCACCAGTCAATGATGTGTTTAGGTGGACAAGCAGACCCAACTCATGCCACGTGAACACACCCCACACCAGTATGGAACCACCACCAGCCTGCACGGTGCCTTGTAGACAACTGAGGCCCATGGCCTCACGGGGTCTGCGCCACACCCAAACCCTACCATTCGCCTGAAACAACTGGTACTGTGACTCATCAGACCATGCCACATGTTGCAAATCCTCCAGGGTCCAATTAGTGACGTCACAAGCCCAGGATAGGTGCTGTGTCCGGTGTCATGGTGTTAAAAGAGGCACTCTGGTCGGTATTCTGCTCCCATATCCCATGGAAGCTAAAGAAGTCGCTTGTCTGTTATCACGCCGCTGGTCACAATCATTACGCACCTGTGGTCGGCCACTGCGCTGTCCACGGTGGGTGGAAATGCCTTCCACAAGGTATTCCTGGTACACACGTGACACCGTGGATCGAGGAATGATGAATGACCGCACATCTTTGGAAATGGAATGTTCCATCTGCCTGGCACCCACTATCATGCCCCATTCAAACTCCAATAATTCATGTCAGCTTGCCATGAGAGGCTGGCCAGTGTTCACAAGAGAACACCTCACAACTGATACTGCTCTGGGCATTCCCAAGCCGTCAAGGGACAGTGGTGCCACTTAAAAATAAATTTACATACTGCTATCCCATGACTTTTGGCACTTGAGTACATTAGTAATTAAATTAGAGAAATTATACATTAGTAATTAAATTGGTTTTATATTTCTTTCACCTGTGTGAAACAACATCGTAGTTGTCAGATATAACCTCTAAATTTATTGTAGTTTTTATGGTACAAAATAAGGGACTTCACACAAAATTGTCAACTGTATTTGTAATCTATCTTCATACCAGATTTCATATATATATATAATTAATTTTTATTGATTCATTAGTTATCTTTATCAAACAGATAAGTGTAAATTTTGGTTTACTGCCATGTCATTATTCTACATTATACAAAGAAGATAACTTAGAAAGAAACATCATTTTATTTAAGGATCTGTAACCATGCAAACTTTGAGGACCCTTAGCATTAATGTGACAGCCATCATGAATCATCAGTGGTAGGAAATTAAAATGTATTAATGTAAGGAGGCTTCCAGTGACATGATGTTTGAACCAAGTATAATGAAAATCCTTTTGTTGATTCTTATACAAATTTGATGATGCCATAAACCTCTGTCACCTTATAAAGTAAGAAAAGTGGACCAAGAATAGGTTCTTCTATAGACATAATGACACATTTTTTGTCTTTTCAGGTGAAGCATATCCACAACATATACAATCCTTCTGTGTCACATGTTCAAACTCATTCACACAGAAGAAGCACCTAATAGGTCACATGAATTTACATGGATGCAACTTTTGTGGTCAAAGCTTAAAGAACTCAGAGAGTCTGAGAATAACACATATCACATAAATCTCCTTGGAACAGAATTAGCAAGGCAAAAAATATATGTTCTGAAATTTTCTTCTGTTAACTCCAAGTAGAGGAATATTTTAATATGTGAAACAAAAATTAAAATACTGAATGTGTTCAGATTCAAATATTATAGGATTTGAGCTTCTCGCAGTTCGGTAGAAGTTCACCAACATTTTGGAGGAATGTTGGTGTACTGCTGCTGAACTATTCAGTGTTATAACCCAGAAGGTCTTTCTCTTCTAATAATATATATAGTTACAGGAAGTTTTAAACAGTAACAACAATTTATGGGTCCTCTTCCCAAAAGTCATGGTGGGGTTTCAAAATATTGTGTGTATTAAATGGAACATGGTGCATACATTAAAGACCAACTCAAATAGTTTTTCCACTTATTTATCAAAGTTCCTTGTGGGCTGCATGGGTGACTCTGCAAACATCTAAGCAGTATTCAATTTCCTGCCACACTCAACCGAGTACATCAGGACTGACAGATACAGCAGCTTCCCTGATTCGCTGTTTCAATGTTGAAAGTTGTGAATATGAACACTGTAGATGATTTCCTTCACATACCCCCAGAAATAAAAATCAGGGGTGTCAGGTCTGGAGAGCATGGGGCCATGTGGGATGTCACTGCTCAAAGAGACAACCACATAAAACTATAACAAATATTTATTGCTGTTAGAATGAATATTACAGATGAGCAGGGAATCAGAATGTGCCTGATGATTACCGGCAAAATCTCACTTCATAGCAGGGTAGCCTGAGCTAGTGATGGAGGTGATATTATTGTCCCTAAAAAGGGCCACCTATCAGAAGCTGGCTGCACCTGCTTAATGGCAGGTGAAGCTCTTGTCACAGCAGGCTAGCCAGTGCTAGTGTTGGCATTCTTCCTTGCAGAGGCCCTAGACTGCAAGTCGGCGCTACTGCAGGAGGCCAGGTGAAGCTCTTGTTGTAGCGGGCTAGCCAGCGCTATTGTTGGCATTCTTCCTTGCATGACAGCTCGGTGCTGGTGAGCCAGCAGGATGCCAGGCAAAGCTCTTGCATTAGCAGGCTAGCCAGTGCCAACAGCAGTGAGGCCAACTTGCTGGCCTGTTGAGCGCTGGCCATCACTGGCGGAGTTGACTGCGGTGCTGCTACTAGTAGACTCATTGTTGCAGTGTTCTCCTGGTGCAAGTATAGTTGTGACTGATTCTAGCATATCGGATCTCTGCATCTGTATACTTCTGTCACTAGGCGGGGCGTGAACCAATGGGCGCTGGAGCTGCTGTGGTGAGCACTGATTAGGTAGCACTCACTTCACTGTGGGAGGCTCCCACATTGGCTATTGAAGTACAGTTATTCTGCATTATGAATTTCTACAGTAGAAACATTGTTATTAAATAATCTAACCTGCAGTGGATGGAATGCTCATCCACTAATTGAACAAGTGATACTGGAGACATAGTAACAGCTGTTGTTGATAGAAATTGTTTGACATAATTTTTCATGCTAAGATGTTACTTCAGTAGATGGCGGTTCTGGTTAAGAAAATAATTATTCAGAGTTACTGGGTTTTCGAACTTTGTCCATCGTTCGGACAATGGACACAGTCTGAAAACCCAGTAACACTGAGTGTTAAACACCACTGTTAGAACCCTTTAGAATCTAAAGAAAATGTTATTTTCTGGGCTAATGATGGCTGAGTTGGATATATGATGAAATAACCTTAGGCAGAGAAAAGTGACAAAAACTACATACTACAGAGTGCAAAAACATTTCCCCTCCCCTTCTGTATCAGCTGTAACATGTTCTGTCTTTGTCACTAGTCAGAGTACATACAAGTTTGTTTTGTATGTATATTATTCTATTATCATATTTCAGGACCCAATATCAGAGGTTCTGAGATGGTGGACCACAACATTTTGAAATCAGATGCATTTCACAGTAGTTCACACAAAGTGTAATAATCCCACTGTGATCTTGTTTGTCCCAGCTTTGTGTCTGTTTTTTCTGTGCTACTTGTTCTTTGTTAAGTTGTTGCTGCAACAATATGTTTCACAGTCTGTTATATATTTGTTACCATGTTTCATCAGGATAGTAATTTTTCTTAGCATTTTATGTGCCTATCACTCTGGCCATTTATTGTTATTAAATATTTTTAATGTGTTGTTTCAGTTTTAAATTTAACAATATGGATATTATGTAAGTTTTGAGGTTTTCATGGCGATGACAATGAAGAAAGTCGTCTTCTGGGTTTAGGCACCGTGTATTCTTCGTTTTGGCCGACGTTTCGGAGGAACGTAGCGCCTCCATCTTCAGAGCAGTTGAATGGCTTGGAATGCGGAGGGCAGTAGCTGTGGTGATAGGATGTGAAAGGTGCTGCTTATATACGAAGTAGGCAGGGGGGGTTATGGAGAACGGACCAATGGGAGCAGTGGGGAGCGATTACAGACATGGTAGCATCTCTTCCCTCAGAGAATCCAACTAGCCACACCAGTTCTTCGTCATGTCATTGACGTCAATAGCCTGTCCCCAACCTACCGGTTCTTCTTGTCTACAGCACTTCCTAGTGCTATTGACCTCAAGGTTCCTGGATTCTCTGGCCGTTTCTCAACCCCCCCTCCTTAATCAACACAACACCATATATGGTCTTAATCGCTCCCCACTGCTCCCATTGGTCCGTTCTCCCTAACCCCCCCTGCCTACTTCGTATATAAGCAGCACCTTTCACATCCTATCACCACAGCTACTGCTCTCCGCATTCCAAGCCATTCAACTGCTCTGAAGATGGAGGCGCTACGTTCCTCCGAAACGTCGGCCAAAACGAAGAATACACGGTGCCTAAACCCAGAAGACGACTTTCTTCAATATGGATATTGCCTGTAAACAGAATAGGCATATAAATGAAAATATGAAGTAGGATGCAAATGAAAAGCCTCTATGTGCCAAAATCAGTACAAATAGTTAACAATACTCATGCGTGTTGTTGACTAGACACAGGGTTTGGATTGATAATTAGGTTTATTGAACACTTATAATTGTAAAAGATAAGGTAAAGCTATCCCTTTAATGGGCCATGGAGGCCCATAGGGTTGTGAGATGTTGAGGATCCCACATTTTCTAAACCATCAGCTCAGAGATGGCTTTGAAGTTGTCAGCCTTACGCGCTGTCTGCCGTTTACCCCCCACCCCACCCCACTCTAATATTCAAAATGTAGTAGAAGATTATTATTCAGTTCCTGCATAGGATGTTGAAAATTGTAGAGCAAACAAATGTGATAGACAAAATTAAGTTGCTCTTTGCTGATACATTTCATATGAATCCATTTAGGGAACGTGGAGATAAAGCTCCACAAATTTTAGATCTTGTCACTAGATGGAGATGGTAATGGGTTATTTCCATTTCTCCTGACTTGTACGAATTTCTCATTATTTGACTGTCTTCTTTATTCACTGTGCCGGTGACTTTATTGGTCATTATAGTTCAGTACTGAGCCTTGTTTCCAGTGTCCTAAAATGAAGAATGAACTGTAGTCATATACATAATTTAAAAAAAGAATATGAGGTCAGTCATATACATAGTCTTCTCACAATTCTCCCAGTCCTCCTGCAAGCATGGATTATACTTCAGTTAAGTCTGTCACTGTATTTGGTACTGAACTTTTTCTTGATATAAACAGCTCATTTACCATAATATTTAGACTGTTGAAAATGTCACAAAAAATATGCAATAAGAAGGTAAGGACCCACAATTCAGATAATTTAGTACTGATAACATTTCACTCAATAGATAAATGAATTACATTAATTGTCCTTATAATCCAGATTGTTGTAGCAAGTACCATGAATTTTAGACTTGTTTAACCCACTGGTTGTTTCTGATGAGATATCTCCAGCATTATTCATTTGTGTCATTATCATTTGGATGAGTTATCTTCTGAAGGTTCACTGTGTTCCATCCATGGTATTTTTGTTGAGCTACATGGTCAGCATGCCATATCTTTATGAAAGAATATGGAACTTCATGTTTGTTCTATTTCTTGCATTGGTTTGTATTGGTTTAATGGCAGGTTGGAAACAAAATGTGAATTCTAAACAAGTAAGATTTTATTTACTCTGGTCTTCTAGGTATCATGTCACATTGAACAGTTGAAAATTATCAGTATGTTGGTGCTTCCTTCTTAGGGATCAAAGGCAACACAGTACAATACCCATAATGCTACAGAAATACTGACCATTATGAAAACCCCAAGTGTGATAAGGATTTTGCTGTTTCAGATGGCAACAGTGGTAGAAAATTCAAAACTCTTTTTATCATATAACCAGAGGGTCAGTTTTTCTGTGTTGTAATTTTTAAAATTATTAGTCATATTTATGACGGTAAAAGTTGTGACTTATATTACAAGCATACAGATATTTGTATCTTGTTTCAGGTGTTGGGGGCTATATTAAGATGACTGCACCTTCATTCCATGGTGGAATGTTACGATATGGTTGCCCTAAATGTACTAAACACTTCTCACGTCGAGACAACCTTCAGACTCACATTGCCAATATACATGGTGATGCACGAGGACCTTTCACCTGCCCTCAGTGTGGAAAACTAACAAAGAACAAGATGAGCCTTCGTTCTCATATGTACGAGTACCATAAGGGCTGGGCTACAGAGAAGAGACAGTAATAAATAGGAAGCATTTTTTTTGGCAGTGAAATTTGAAATCGGTACATGAGTTATAGGCTAAGCATTAAGAATGCAAATTGTCATATTAATATTTACCTGAAAAATTAACAGACAGTCAACTGAAATGTATGAGCAGAACTCCAGAACTATATTATACATGTAATGTATGTGTGTAAGGCTGCAGAACTAATCAAAACATTTGGAATGAACTGAAGACAGAATTAGCAATAACTAACAGTTTTGTAAAGCAGAATGGATGGATTCACCATGCTGATAGAATGCAGGAAGGCGCACTGTCTAAATTAACGATGAAGTGCAGACCAACTGGAACAAGAAACTATCAGGTGACTGAGGCCAGAACAGGTCAACAGATGATTCCAATTTATTGAAATTACACACAGCTGTAACATTGCAACCTCTATTAAGAAAGGGCATCAACTGCAAAAGTGAGTTTCCCCATTCAGGCAGTTGAACATAAGGACTGGAAACAAAAACCTGGAGTAATTTAATAATTTGAAAAGTTTTGTTTATTTTGTTGAGTCTGGTTTTATATCTTGAAATTCATGAACTGAAGCTACTTTTTGTGCAGGATCAGCTCTGAAGATGCAGCTGTGACCAGCATTAGGGTTCATATTAAAACTGGTATTTCATGCATATGATGTCTGCCTATCATCAACACCATGGACCAAAAACTGGCCAGAACTTTCCAGTACGATAAAAAAGAGGGCTACAGAATTACACTTACCACAGGCTTATTCACTGGGACTGGTATCAAATAAATTATTAAAAATTTTGTAGCCATAATTTATTACCACATACAGAGTGCAGAAATCAAATTGAAAAATGTATTACTGTTTCACCTGAAGTGACTGGCTCTGTGCAGTTTGATACCTGTAGTGTGTTTAGCTTTGCAACAGTATTTTTCTGTAACACGTAAATGAATATCAAGGCTAATGAGGTATGCACAATCACAAATGACACATCAGAAAATATGTCTTCTGAATTTTCTGTTCAGATATTAAAATGAAGTATTAGAAAGATGAAGATTTCAGCTTTGATTTTTGCTTTCTTGTGTACCCTATATATGAGAAAGTATTGTGGTCATGAAAAAATGTATCTCGATATTTTGTTGGCTTTACATGTTTTAAGTCTCATAATTATGAAGAAATGGTTTTGATATGCCATCTGTCTGTGCTTATAGATGGATGTGAGCCTTGCTAACACCTGAATGGTTAGATGGATTTTATTCATATTTTTCAAGAGTTCATCTGTTCTGGGTCAGTGACAGTGGATCATGAACATTTCAGCTCCAAAAATATGCGTCCTTCAGATTGGCAGTAGAACACAAATTGGCGATTTTCTTCATTTACTCATAATAGTCAGTATACAAAGTGTGCAAACAGTAGTAAGCAGTTAGTGAAAATTCAGATTGACAGTCAGCTAGTAGACATGTTAATTATATACAGGGTGTCCCAGGAGGAATGGACCAAACTTCGGGAGGGTGTTCCTTATGTTAAAGTATGCCGATATAACCCAAAACACCTATGTCCAAAGTTGAACGGTTACGGAGATAATGGCCCGAGAAAAGTGTGGTCTTCTTGCAGGTCCACGCACTATACGTACCTGTCAGCTGAGACCCTTATCTGTTTGTCCTTGAGTGCCGCGAGTCACACTAGCGTAAGCTCATGCGCTGCCTACAGATTACGTTGCTGTGGGGTCGTGAATGGGTGGTAAATTAGTTGTGTGATGAGTTGCTGAAATGCCTTTTGTGTTTTCACACGTCGAGTATTGTGATATGCATTTTGTGTATGGATTTTGCGGTGGCAATGCACGTGCTGCTGTTGAAGAGTACCAAAGGCGTTTTCCCGATCGAAGGATTCCATCTCGAAGTGTATTTACGCGAATTCACCAGACATTGCGTGAGACTGGTTCT
>NW_019744108.1:858778-876123 GCF_002891405.2 Cryptotermes secundus
CATTACAGAATCCACATATTCCTGCCAGTTTTAATATGTATTTTGTAATCAACAAGTGTGTAACACCGGTCAAAGTTTGACACTTCTCTGGCCATTATCTCCGTAACCATTCAACTTTGGACATAGGTGTTTTGGGTTATATCGGCATACTTTAACATAAGGAACACCCTCCCGAAGTTTGGTCCATTCCTCCTGGGACACCCTGTATATGAAAAAAAAAATGTGATCCTAATGTATAATTTACTGGGAAAAAAGCTACATGGTAACATAATCAGCCAATATTTTCTAAAAAACATGTTTACCAATACTTTTACTTTTAGTTTCAGCCTGAAGGTCAAAATGTACAATGCACCATAAAATGTGCAACTTTTGACAAGTTGTTTGCCAGTGTGCATACTGGCTGAGAAGAACCCTGAACACAATCATGAAAGTGTTTCTTTGTACCATGGCTTAATGGAGCCAGAACCATTTCATTTCTTCCAATAGTAGTATACCACTTCTGTATTAAAATCACAAGCAGTTTAATACAAATCAGTTGACTTTGAAGGATCTTTTTAAAACTTATGTGTGCCTTTACTTTTCCCTCATTTAAGACATGTTGTGTAGTTATTAATTTTATATGTGTATCATTTTATTTTTAAAATTTTTACCTTAATATTTACATAAATTTAACCATTTTAGAGCACAGATTTTGTAGTAAGCACACAGTATAATAATTGAGATCTACTTAAAATTTTATAACTACGTACATACTGTTTACAAATGCTTACAAATTGTTGAAATGTAAAGTATTTCTAATTGGGATATTTTTTAAAACATTTGTGACATTTACATTGATCAGAATAAACTTTAGTTCTAATTTGGTGTGAAACAGAAATAAGATTTTAAATAATTTTATTTGCTGAAGAGTTCTCTTTTATGAGATATACCATATAGTCCAGTGAAAATCAACATTCTGAAGGAATATATTGCTTCCTTCTTCAGTGTCAAAGTGTGAGCCAAGCAAGAAACCAGCATGAAGAAAGCAAAAAGCAGAGCGTGTTTGGCATATTATTCCTCGGCCCTGAAGAAAGAGGTGATATGTTCCTCTTAAATTTGGATTGACTTTCACTGGACTGCAGGGTGTCATGTCCAAGAAGATAGAAAACTCTTCATAGCCAGTGCTATGAGAACCTCAAATCTGACGATTTCATTCAG
The DNA here is from genome assembly GCF_002891405.2 of Cryptotermes secundus. Classification (NCBI taxonomy): domain Eukaryota; kingdom Metazoa; phylum Arthropoda; class Insecta; order Blattodea; family Kalotermitidae; genus Cryptotermes; species Cryptotermes secundus. Next base: position 859,976 of record NW_019744108.1, read on the forward strand.
TGTTTGAAACCACAGTAGTCTTACAGAAACCATGCACTTGTCTAACATTCACGTTTTATTGGGATTGCATTGTTCTTTCATTTGGTGGGATCAGAAATCATCTTCAGGCTCTTGTGAACACATTGATATTTATGTGGACAGTAGTCTCCCCTAAGCCCTAGTGTCTCATAATAATACAGGGTTTTGTGGATTAGCTGAGTAACTGTTGAGTGCTGTAGTAAAGGTCTGTACCACAAAAGTAGATATATCTCACCAAAAATCAGCCTTAGCAATGTGTTTTGAATTATATGGAGTGTAAGATGAAAAATGTCCAGCATATCCAATATCAGGCTTTTGTGAACATAGTAATCAATCTTCATGTCCTTTAAAAGCAAGAAATTTTCTTACCACACCATAATGTAATTCACTTAGTTGTTTGGCTAAATACCAATACTGCATTGTATATAGAAATGTAAATGAAATAAAACTTTACAAAGTGTTTAATGAGTATTTTACTTTAGCTCCTATACACCAACCAGAATAGTAGTTTAACATGTTCCACACCCATGTCCCATCCCTTCTATCTTAATTGTCTGAAACACCTAAGCAACTGGTTGACTCAGTTTTGTTTTTGAGTACAATAATACAGTTGACCATGCAGCTCAGAAGTGGTACATGCAGAACCAGATTTTATGGATTTCTTGACACCTCCACAAAATTCTTGATGATAAACCTGAATTTTTATTGATTTTGATATAACACACAGAACTTTCTTAATACCAGGGAATAGAAGACTTGGCTTATCACCCTTAAACCAAACAGTGTAGGTTAGCCAACAATTTTACTGAACTGTGTGCTATCATGGAATATGACTCTTCTTTGCATGGATGTCATTAGCAAATTACCAGAAAGTGGCATGGCATGAGGTTCTTATTAACTGTTCTGTCACCTTGGAAACGATTTTATTGACCTCTGTTTGGTGTTGATGTCTGGACTGCATAGGGCTTCAGTTTCATCGTGTGTAAGATATATATCTTTAGAGAATCCAGTAAAACTGCAGTGGATTTGTCTGAAGTGGTAGTTTGCATTAACTGTGGTAACCAAGTTGTAATAAATGCCTACAGTGCATCTGTATCTAGAACATCTCAGTTGTATTTGTGTGGAAAGAGTGACATATATATGCAGTCACACATTTACATAACTTATTCTGAAAATGATTCAGTTAACTTTACACTTGTTACATCTTCATATGTATGAAATGATCCAGTCAGTAGACAGAAATGAACTTGTACATTGTGTAATTATGTAAGGAGGAGTTTTGCAATTTGTACCCTTCCTGTAATATCATTAGGATGATAAAATCAATGAAAATGAGATGAGTAGGAACGTATACCATATATATTGAAAATGAGAAATTAATATAAAATTTTGGTTGAGAAATCTCATTGGGAGATCCAGACACTGATGAGAATATATTGGTATTAGTGTGGATGTTAGAGAAATAGGGTGCAGACTGGATTGAACTGTCACAGAATAAGATCAATTGGAGAGTTCTTGTCAATATTGTAGTGAACCTTCAGGTTTCATTAAAGAAGGAAATTTCTCCACAAGCTGCACTACTTTCACCTCTCCAAGGAAGACTCTGTATCATCAAGTTAGTTATTTAGCAAAGAATGTCTTATTTAATCATTGCCACTGATTGACATTTATACCAGGGTGGGTTGTCTTATAACAAAGCCTTCTATCCTCCAACAAGAATGCCTCTTGTGTCTGTGTCCATCTTTTTCCTACTCTGATTTATGTATCTTTTCTTAGTCTCTTCAGCTTGTCTTTGGTGTCTCTAAAGACTATTTTATTTTCTATAGTTATTTCTTAAGATCACAGCAGAATTGTTGTAATCCATATGTAATATGTTTCCGTACTACTGTTTTGTTAATTTCAACTTTTATTGTACTGTTTCTGTTTTAAAATCTTGCCTAGTGTCCCAGTTTCAGATTTTATTCTGCCCTATTTACTGCTAAGTAATCTGTATGAGTTTTAGTTAAGCTTCTTGTACTATGCTTGCATCACTGATCTCATTGTTTACTTCCCTTTCTGTATGAACTGTAATGAGAATTATGTGTTTTAGTATGACCACTCATACATCTGATCCATCACTTTCTGTGTGCCACAGGCTCACCTGAGAGTTGTGCATGGATTGCCACAGCTCATCTCAGTGTCAAGTGCCCACTGTGTTCACGGGATTTTGTCAACAAATCAAATCTCAACATCCATATCCGGGATGTACATAGTGATGAACGAGGACCATTTGCATGTCCACAGTGTGGCAAACAAGTGAAGAATAGGAGCTGTCTTCGTGTACACATGTACCAGCAACATCGAAAAAAAGAGTCCTCTGGAAAGACTGATGTGGACCCTCTTGTTCTGCAACCTTGAGGACACACTTTCTGCATCAGAAAGAAAACATTATAATCCTCTTCAGTGTGAAATTTATCTTGGTTATGAAAAGTCACAAGGGAATATAAAGTGTAAATGTGGATATTGACACATTTCAAAATTGACATGTTTACTCTGATGTCAGATACCAGTGAAATTAGCCACACTGCCATGGTCACTCTTGTCCATTCCAGATATCTTCCTCAATTTCTTTAATCACTGACACACATCTACTAGCAGTATACATTTCTTCTGATGAGCATGGCCCTTGATGGACATACCTACTGTTCTAGCAGCAGGTGTATTAATGTGAAACAGAGAAATATTGAATCGAATCAGAACCAAAACTGTGTCCTTCATGGCTACTGGGTGAGAGTAAAAGTAATCTCATCGACCTTTGCCTATTGCCAACACTGAGAAAGTGTGGCCTTTATCTCCACGCTTCATACATCATCATGGCATTATGCCTAGGCACAGTGATATCTTTACACATTTATCTATTTCTTAATTTGTTTAATTCTGAAATATGTTTGTATCATTACATCATCTGAATACAGTTTTATTTAAAGCCTATGAAATACAGAAAGTAGGCTTAAAATTACCCTGTGTACACTATTCCAAAATCAGTTCCTTGGCATGAGTAGGAGCATGATGTAAGACTGTAACATAAAGAAACAGGATGTCAGGTTGTAGACTGAATTCATCTGGCTCAAGAAGGCTCAAGTACTGTGCTGTTGTGAACATCATAATGAACCTTGGGTTACATAAAATTTGAGGAATTTCTTGACTAGCTGAGTGACTGTTAGATGCTGCAAGATTCTGCTCCTTATCCTGGAAATTATATTTAATGGTGGTTATGGGATAAAAATACTCATAGAAAATTTCTGCCTTAAAATGTTAAATATTTGTTGAGGCATAAAATAAACATGTAAAATCTCAGAGTAGTTACTAGAAAGTTACATGGACATTTTGTTAATTTATTGACAGATACTAAATCTGAATAAAACTAAAGTGTTAAAATTTGATACAATTAATTGAGATAATATGTCTATACATTTAAAGTTTAATGATGAGATATTGCATGAGGAAACCCACGTTAAATTCTTGGGGTATTGAAATTGATAAGACCCTGAATTGGAAGTCACAGATTGAATCGATGCTGTCTAGATTGGGCAAGGCATGCTTTGCAATAAGAAACATGAAATTGTATAGCAATATTGAAACACTAAGGATGATTTACCACGCATACTTTCATTCAATTATGAAATATGGGATAGTATTTTGGGGAAACTCGTTGGAGGCTAAGAAGATTTTTCTTTTACAAAAGAAGGCCATCAGGATAATAATGGGAATGAAACCCAGAGAATCATATAGAACAGTTTTTAAAAAATTAAAAATTCTGACATTGGCCTCTCAATATATTTTATCTTTAATGATACTAATGATAAACAATTTGGGGCTTTATACGTTTAATCATACAATTCATGGTAAATGAAGAAGACAAGTTAGAAACCTACATGTTCCTCAATCACATCTAACAAAGAGGCAAAAAGGGGTCTATTGCATGAGTGTAAAAGTTTTTAATAGTTTGTCTGATTTTTTAATTGAGTTAGTACATAATAAAAAACAGTTTATTGGGAAACTAAAGGATGTATTGCTTCAAAACCCTTCTTATACCGTTAAGGAATTCTTGCTTTTCTGTCAAGACCTACAGCTAAGAAAAAGAGGCGTCTGACAGTGCACACTTCACTAAACGCTATGTCCTTGGCTGTGCTTATATATACTTGCTGCAATTTGAATTGCCTTTTAACTATTGTATGTGTTTTTGACAAGTATGGATTATATATGCTAGTGATGTTATTTGTGAATGTATAAGTGTCCAATGTTTTGTTTGCTTGTTGACATGTTTTATGTTCAGTGCCAGTGGCACATTTATGAATATTTTTAAACGCAAATGTATATGTATGTATGTATACTTTTTTTGGTACACAATTGATATCTCAGCCTTATATTGTTCCTGTGTCTGTTCATACAGATAGTAAGTTGACTTTGAACTGACAGTGTACAAGTTTCATAGCTACTTGCTTATGTATCTCTACTTCAAGCTTTTATAAAATATTTTTAAATTTGTATATATTTTTTTATATTGGCAATTAAATCTAGTGGCGTATTCAAATACTCAACCTTAATTATCATGAGAATGAAAGGCAGTTCATTTGACAGAATTTGCGAGTGTGATATTAGCATCGTCTGACAAACCTTTTCTCTAGCAAGAAGTGTCCATAAAATCCACATTGACTTCACATTTCTGTTTGGATGTAACAAGACAGAGCTGGTATATTTCTGTTATTCTTTAGTTAATCTGAAATATTTCCGGCTGATAAAATGATGGTTCAAGAACAAGAATTTTGTTTTCCATTTCTTTTTATGTTACATTTTCTCCAAATTATGTCATTCGCTGAATAGACCTTGACCAGACATCAGAAAGTGTGCTTACCATAGAATACTTGAACTTGGTGAAGTGTTATGACATTGCAACACAAAGAAACAATTATGTTCCAAAATTTCAACAGATAATATAGTAATGTCTCAATAAGTGGGAATTTACAATTTTTACCAATACAGTGTATGAGTAATATTCACAGAACAGATGTTGGAATTATAAATGTTGCGTTCTGAGCAGGTGAGAGTTTGATGAACAAAGACATAACATATTCCTGTTCATAGTCGTAAGAAATTGATGAAGTACATGCACTGTCAGGTTTTCTATATAGCAATCCCTTTACAAAACCCTCTGTTTTAAAAGGACCAGTGAATGGCCGTAGAATGCTATTTAAACTGCCAGAAAGGGTAAGAATGTCAAGAAGAGTTTTAACAGGTCATATGTGAGGGGTAATACAAGGGCTTTTCAAAGTCATTCTTGTTTATTAATGCCAAATTGGTTACAGTTTTCATTTACTTCTGATGCAAGTTAAGTCATATGTTCACAGAACTCATGTGAAACTGTACAGCAACTATTTCAAGAATGTTATTCATAGGTGTAACTGATACTAAGTAAAGTGACACTTGTGAGTCGCTTGCAGTGGTTGGTGATGTCAGGCAGCCATCTTATCCTCTTGACATTTTCTCACAGGGGAATGACCAAGGAAACAGAAGTTTAATCACTCTTGTTTGTACACCAGTCTGTCTCATCTCCAGAACACAGAACATGTGAAATTGAGTGTCATTCTGTTTCATGTTAATCATATCTTTGCAGATTTGCATGCATTAATGGAATCCTATAGAGACAATCCCAAAGAAGGTTTATGTTTAAAAATAATAAGTTAAATGGTGTAATTTAGTTAATAATGTTTCCTGGTTCATTTCTCTTTTTCATTCTTTTTACTTATTTAAAACTGTCCCCTGATTTGTTTTAGGTCTGGTATGAGCTGATACAGATTTTTTATGTTCCTTCCTAAAAGATCTTATTTCCACAATATAAAATATTAGACATTGGACCATACCTACAACTTGTTGAATGCCCTCCCAAATTACAGTGTGGCTGTAAATTGAATTATTTAGTGCATGTAAGTCCATATTTAAGACATGATTAGTAATTAATATCTCTCATATAAATGTATGCTTTGAATAGCGGTTTCTGAAGGTGTTTGAAGGATAAGTTATTTGTTTAATTAATTTGGGGGGGGGGGCACATGATCATCATTTAGGAGAAGCAGCTGTTGTGTCATATATTTTTAAATTGATATTTGAACCCAAAGTGAAAGGAATGTAAATCAAAGCCATAACACTTTAAGTTCTTTTGTATTTTAACTTCCTAAAATATTGCATTGTGTAATGCATAGAGTAATGCCAGTGACTCAATATGTGAATTATAGAAAGAAAAAATTGCTGTTTGCATCGTGTTCATGTTTAGTACAGAATAGTAACTCAGAGCTAATCAAAACTAAATATTGATTTATTATAAACGATTGTACATTTTAAATTAGCTCATTAAACATCTGTTACATGGTGATGGGAATGAAACAGAAAATTCCTTTCTTCATGTGTGAATGTGTGTGTTGTTCTATCTGTGCAAATGTGTATATGGGTGTGTGTCTGTTAATAGATACTGAGGTAATTGTGTATGAAGTGGTTACTGGGTGTGTTTAATTTTTTGGAAGACCAAGGTTAGTGCTCCGGTTCTGGAAATTATGGTACAGGAAGAGGAGAACAGGGTCCTGATTTAATTAATGATATCTTTTTTAACTGCAGTGACTAAATTTTGTTGACTGAATAATGAATTGGACAGGATATAACAATGACATATTTGTATGTACTATTATAATTTTTCCAGGAGAAACTGAGGAAAACTTGTCAGGATATCCAAACTCCAGGCAAAGACTGAACCCCAGGAATGCATTTCTTGAATAAATTCTAGTTCATATTATTAATTTTTTACACTTAACCACTCCATCCTTTCCTTCACATAGGTCATTGGTAATAGAAAATTGGTCTCCAGTGGAATACACATGTTTTTCTGAATGTATTCATAGTAGTTTTTAATTTATGACCAGTACAGGTATATTATGACAGATGTAAACTGACCGTTATGAAGCTAATCACACAGAATGGAGTCAGAATTCTTTTCCTTGTATTTTGTTAGTATACATTATGTTGGATGATTGAAACAAAAGTTATAGATATGAGGTTTTCACAGTGGTAACCACAGAGAGATCTTATGAAACTTTACCGACATTTTGGAAAATCGTACTGTCGCTAATTTTCAGGGTTGAGGTGTAAGTCAATCAAGGAAATAAGCAAATAACAAGCTGAGTGAGCTACACATGGAGAAAGTGCTACTGGTACAGCCCAAGTTTATGTATACCTCCCATTGGTCAGTCATGCCACTATTTCTTCTGTCCTCTGCCATCGCTATACTCAGTAAAAAGAACGGCTCATCTTTGGGCCTCCATTCTTTTACTCTTCTCATTGTTCCTTTGGTTCACTTAAGGCTCCTACCCTGGCCTGTATCCATACCACTTTTCCCATGCATGCTCACTCTGCTTGTCCACTTTCTTGGCTTACTTTTTAATGCTGAAGAAGGAAGTAGTACATTCAACAATTTTTAATGTGCACCCCCCTCAACTCTAATCATAGAAATCCATCATGTAGTTTCAGGGATGGAACATGCTGGTAGACAGCATGTATTTTCATTTATGCACTTTTTTATGAAGAAGGCATACAAAATTAATACTGTATAATGCCACAATGAAATATATATGATTCTTATTCACATAGACTTTGTAACAAGTATGGTGATTATGACTGTAAGTAAAGAGTTATATTTTCTTGGATGAAATATGGTGTAGTCCTGTAAAAGCCAACCATGGAACATGTCACCCTGAAGATGTTGACTTTCTCCATACTACATGGCATTATATCCCAGAAGATAGAACTCTTCATAATCACTGCTATGAGAACCTTGAATCCTCATCATTGTAAATGATTATTCTTTATTTGGCATGTATAATTATCATACATTTAACTTATATAGATCTGATTTCATAAAATCTGTTCATCATTGCTTCAAATTGATAAACCATGAAAGATTAATCAGTGAAGTTACTGCAGGCTGCACAGCCAGGATTCCTATTAGGGGGGGAGTCTTTCTGTGAGTCGCCACCTCATACCACGACACAATAACCTTACCAAAGATTTGGTGAATCACTTCAAGGTGTATCCCTTGTCAACTTAACTTCCTGACAAATCCCTATACAATCAAACTAGTATTGGATTATTTTTATATCTGGAGAGTAGTTTCTCACTTAGACAATGATGTATCTTAATTGTATAAAATAATTTTATTGAAATATATCAGTTCTTCTTTAATCATTAAATCTGCTATCAGCTGTCATGATTTGTAGAGCTTGCTCTTGACTTTACTTAGCTCTTTCCTTGCCTTGAACAAGATAACTTGCTCAGAAGTGCTGATCACTTCTGCTGTGAAGAATGTTAGTGTTTAACAGTGTTAGTAGAATGAAGATCCCTCCCATCATCATCATCCTCCATTGACATTTCCACTAGGGCAGGTTTTGGCAATCCCTCCCATTCTTTTCTCTTCTTCCATAAGCCCACATTTTGTAACTATGTCCTCTCTCCTTTCATAATCTCTTTAATATATCTTCCTTCAGTGTGTCTGCTGTGGTTATTTATTTGCCATCATCATTTTCGATGTCTCAGAGGAATCCCTTTGTCATCAATGAATGTTCATATTTACATTTACAGTGAAACCACACTTAACGAGCACCTCTCATAACGAGTAATTTGCATAATGAGCAAAATAAATTGTAAAAAAATGACTTGCTTAACAAGCGACGTTTCACATAACGAGTGACAAAGGGGAAGTCCCAGATTGTCCGCTTGCTACATCAGTCTGTGTTTAGCACTCGTTCCGCTAGCATCTTAGTGTCGCTTGTGATCACACATTTTTCCCAACTTGTGTTCAGACATATTATTTGTGATTTTTTTTTTGTACAAAGTTTAATAACCCTTTCAAAAATGTCCCCGAAGAAAAATCCACAAAAAGACAGCCATAAGAGAATAAAAATGACCATAGAAATGAAACGTAAAATCATTGAAAAGCAAGAACGAGGTGTGAGCGTGGCTGATCTAGCACACACATACAGTCGGTCTACATCAACGATTTGCACTATCCTCAAGAACAAGGACAAGATTAAGGAGACAGATGCTTCAAAGGGAGTGACAAGAATATCTGCGCAACGGTTACGTATTCTCAATGATGTTGAAAGGTTGCTCCTCATATGGATAAACAAAAAGCAATTGCAAGGTGACACTATTAACGAGAACATAATTTGTGAGAAGGCAAAAGTGATTTTCGCCGACCTCGTTAAGAAGACACCAGGATCATCAACGGTCGAAGAAGAAGCATTTAAGGGAAGCCACGGATGGTTTGAGAAGTTTAAGAGAAGATCCGGCATCCACAGCGTTGAAGCAGCAAGCTCCGACACAAAGGCGACTTCAAGAAGCTCGTAAATTCTGAGGGTTACCTGCTGCAACAGGTTTTTAATTGTGACAAGACGGGTCTCTTCTGGAAAAAGATGCCGAAGCGAACCTATATAACAGCAGAGGATAATACATTGCCCGGCCATAAGCCAATGAAAGACTGTCTCATGCTGCTATTTTGTGCCAATGCAAGCGGCAATTTGAAAAGTAAACTGCTGCTTGTTTACCATTCAGAAACTCCACGAGCCTTCAAGAAGTGTAAAGTCCAGAAGAGCAGGCTAAATGTGATGTGGAGGTCCAACAACAAGGCTTGGGTGACACGTGACCTTTTTCCTGGTTGGATCAATGAAGTGTTTGATCCTTCTGGGAAAAAATATTTGCTTGAGATGAATCTGCCACTCCATGTCTTGCTTGTTATGGACAACGCTCCTGCCCATCCTCCAGACCTACAAGATGACCTCCTTGAAGAATTTAAATTCATCAAGATCCAGTTTCTGCCTCCCAACACCACTATGTTACTCCAGCCTATGGACCAGCAGGTTATTTCTAACTTTAAGAAGCTGTACGCTAAAACACTCTTTGAGCGTTGTTTTGAGGTGACTGAAGGGAACAATCTCACTCTCAGAGAGTTTTGGAAATATCACTTCCACATNTTTGCATCATACAGTGAGAAGCATCACCCTAATAAGGCAGTGGCTATGCGTGCTACATATTTATTTAATGATAATGCTGTGTCGTATTTTCACCAAATTTTGAAGCATCGGCAAAAACAAATGTCTCTAGACAGCTTTCTAGTAAAAAAGAATTAGATATGTATCATAAATAATAAACTAATTGTTTATATGTATATATAATTTTCTTTGAATAAACGTTATACATAAAATTTGTTGAGTATTTTTTTGGCATGGAACACATTATCGTATTTTACATTAATTTATATGGGAAAAATTGTTTCGCTTTACGAGTGTTTTACATTACAAGTAAGATTCTGGAATGAATTACGCTCGTTAAGCAAGGTTCCACTGCATTTTCACTTCATGGATCCAATCATCTCCCCTTGGGGCTGGATATAAAACATGTCACACATTACAAATTCATGATGACTACACATCATACGTTCTTGGTCCAATAAAATATATAATCAGGCCTCACGCAGACAGCACAAGTTGTCAAGACAACACGCATAGGCCATGGAAAAACCACTGTCAAATTCACACCTTGCCATTCGACACACACACTGGCAAGCCATATCATCAATACAGTTTCATTATAACATGTTAAAATTAATAACAAACACAGACATCATACATACAACCACACTTACAACAAGCAAGTCTCAACAACGTATTGTCACGTATTGGGCGTATAACGCAACATGTCACAGTATAATACAAGCACACAGACCATTTATTAACTCTTAACTTTTGAGCCTCTTGCATGCTCAACAAATTTGTCAAAAGAGTAAAATGAGTTACATATTCCCACATACCATTCATTTTATCAATTTTACTAGTAGTGCTCCTACTCACTATGTTGCCTAATATCTTCGTTTCATGTAGAGTACAGCCTTCTGGGTTGTAATCTCATATTGTTCAGCGCGGGTCTGACATATTGTAAGGACATATCGCCTCCAGCTTCTGGTTCAAAAGTAAGCAGGCTACAAGCTGAATGGCTGAGCTTGTCAATGAACATCTATGAAACAGGATTTTATATACAAAAAATATGAGTAACAAGAAAAGACCTGAAAGCACAAAATTGAGACAGTAGGTAATAGTGGAATGGTCTGTAAAAACACTGTATATTTTCTTTCCTGATATTGTGAAATATTAGAGTGACCTTTTGTTGTCACTGAACTTAGTGAAGTAAATTTTATAAACATGCTTAAAATAAAGTTATAATATGTCTTTCTGAGACAGTCTCACATCATACAAAAAGATGAAATTTATGACCCATTATTGTAAATTAATATTCTGTATTTCTGGTTACTAGTTTGCAAAATCAACTCATGCCAGGTGAATTGGCAGCCATAGTTTTCAAGCCCTGCTTGTAATTAAAAACTATTTTAAACCAAAGTTGTGGAACTAAGTAAGTGATACATTTGTATTTCATATATATTTAATTATATTTTATCTTTTTAAGAAATTCCCAGAAGAATGTGAATTTACATTCTAACTCATGCTTAAAATAATAATGAATTTACATGGCACATGATGATGAACATGGTTATTATTCATAATTTGAAATCACAGATAAGAAATTTGAATGCTGTATATTCTGTCCAAAGTGGAATACTTAATTTCTGCCTTTTTTTACTCGTAAGATAAAATGAGGTTTTAATATCTCTAGTCCAGACACAAATACACTGCTTTATTGAACATCCCTGTGATTGTCATTACTTTACCTGGGGGTCACATGGAATTATATGAAAATAAGACAAATGCCAGAGAGTCTCACAAGAAAATTTTGTAGTTAACAAATTTAGTCTTTTGTTGTTCTAGCAGTTTATTTGTGCAGCAATTATCATTTGAATTTACTTTAATTTTATAAAATTGTTTTTGTGAATGACCACCCCCAGAAACAAAATGTACAGATAATTTCAGACCCAAGAAACTGACCATTGAATCTTTAGTACCATAATAATACTTGCACAGTTACTAATAATGCTAATTTTATGTTTTGTGGTGCAGTTATAAGTATGAAAAGTTGATAGATACCTTTTCTTAATAGTAAGTAGATTATCTACAGACCCAGAAAATTTCAGTTCTTACAAGTATATGTGTATGGTGATATTATACTACTTTTTGTAAACTGTGTGAGAAAGTAAAAGTGATAGCACCTAACTATCACTATTAATTTTTTTTTTGCAAGTCATAATTTAGATAGTAGATACTATAGGGTTCTGACAGTGGTGTATAACACACAGAGATACTGGATTTTTGGAGTTTGTCCATCATGTGGATTCTAAATAACTCAGAAAAAACACAACGTTTTGGAAACAGGATATGTTTCCATCTTGAAATGAGAAAGGACACCTACTCTGTTGATTCCCTTATAAAGATACCCTTAATCACTAAACAACAGACATTACAAAACACTAAAGCTATAAATACCTGAGACCAGACTAAGTCCATGAGAGCTAACACGAAAAATAATCACTGAAAATTGTTCCAAGTATGCACATGCATGGAACAAGGATAAATAGAGAGGTAGAAATTTATGCCACGAAACCAAACTAATAACCATGTCCAACAACCCCAAAACATGGAATACAAAGGAGAACTAGTGAAAACTAATAGTGTCTACTACTAGCATCATCAATGGAGTAAATCGCGCCTATCTAATTTAGAACCTAATGGAAATCAATAAAGTATATATCATATCATACAGATCTTCTCTGAGAATTGGTGACTTCATTGCTGATAATGGGGATCCAGATGGGAGAAAAGTCCAAACTGGGTTGACCGAGCATGCCATGTAGGCCACTTCTTTGTATTTTCTATACCTGTTGTGACTTTCAATATCCAAAATCCTAGCTTCATCCCAGCCTACCCTATGCCCCTCTTCATAGGCATGTTGAGCTAATTTTGATTTTTCTAGAAGACCTTTGAGGTTATGCCTATGTTCACGGAGCCGCACAGCCAGAGGTCTGGCTGTTTCGCCAATGTAGCTTCTGCCACATTCACATGGAATGCTATAGATGCACTGTGCCATCTGTTGTGGATCTCTTTTCAGTCTGGTTTTCATGAGAGAGTTCCTAAGAGTGTGTTTTGTTCTGAAGATGGTCTTAATGTTGTATCGATTCCCTATCCATTTAAACTTTTCAGAAACACCCTTCACATATGGAATATATACAGAGCACAGAGACTTTTCCTCTTTCTTCGGATGACTACTGCCCTTGGAATTAATGACCAAGTCAAAGAAACTTTGGGGATAACCATTCAACTGAAGATCGTGTCTCAGGTTGTTAATTTCTTTGACCAAATTTTGTCGATCTTGGCATATGGTGGAGGCTCTGTCGTGAAGACTTTTAATCTGTTCTCTTTTTACATGTGGCAGATGGTTAGATTTGAAGTTGAGATACCGGCCAGTGTGGGTGGGTTTCCTGTAGACTTGTGTGACTAGTGCCGTCTCTTTCCTGATGACCAGAACATCCAGAAAGGAAATTGCATTGTCTGACTCAGTTTCCATAGTGAAGCAGATGGTATACCTTAAACTATTGAGGCCTCGTGGTCCAGAGAGATTACAGAATTTCTTTGACCACTTGGAACAATTTGTAGTGTATATTTTTCTTGTTAGCTCTAATGGACTTAGCCTGGTCTCAGGTGTTTATAACCTTAGTGTTGGTTGTCCAGTGATTGAGGCTAGCTCTTTCTAAGGGACCCAACAGAGTAGGTGTCTTCCATCACCTGAGGACAGAAACAGATCCAGTTTCCAAAACGTTGTGTTTTTTCCAAGTTATTTAGAATCCGGATGATGGACAAAGTCCAAAAACCCAGTATCTCTATGCATAATTTAGCCATTCCTTCATTGTACAGTACAGCACACTTTTAGCTTGGTGGTGTATTAAATTGTACTTTTATATTAAAAGGTAAAGCTTTCATGAAACTAACACAATGCTCTTTCTTCCACAGGCATGGCACGAAAATTTCCTTGCCTCCAGTGTAATCGTGAGTTTGTGAACAATCGTAACTTGACCGTACATATGCGGGATGCCCATGGGGAAGATCGTGGCCCATTTAGCTGTCCATACTGCAGTAAGCTATCTAAGAACAGAAGCAGTCTCCGTAATCATCTGTATAACATTCACAGTGTGCGGGCAAAGGCTGTGTCAGAAACCCAGATGACAAGAACACTTAGAAACCAGCATTTTGAATAGCTCTTCACGTTATGCTTAATTTAAAATACTTATTGGATGAAGACATTTGTGGTGTCTCGTTGATGTGTGAATGAATTATGTGATGAAGCAACTTACATTACCTTAGTCCAAATATCTCTGCATCCTTCCTCTGTGTGAGTTACACAGATGGTGAAATAATTGATAATTCATATTTATTACTCAAACTGAAGGTATTAAAGTGTTCCTTTTAATACTGATATATGTGTATGTTCAAAGTGCAAGTCAATTTAATGCAAATATGAAAACATGTTTGTGCAAACATTTTTTGCTGTCACACGTTTGTAAAACTACAACAGGAAAATGATTTAGAAGTTTTCAATAAAATTTATCAGCAAGACTGCCAAAGATATTTTTGTATGTCTTTTGATAAGGCAATTAAGATGAACAGCCTAAATCAATTTCACGTTTAGTAGATGTATCCAAGCAATGATGCTCTCAGAGACATAATATAATAAAGATTTGCATGCATTTCCATCAGTATAAAATATGTAATGATTTTTATACAGAATTTTTTAATATCTTTAGGTACATTGTGTCATAGTGTTCCATCTCAGCGTTTGTAATAATAAACACTTCTCCTTTTCCAGTTTTATCTCCTTCTAGGTGCTACATAGTAGAATGTACATGTATCAATTTCTTAATCATCCTGTTCTAAATGTAAGAATTCTGATATATTTTCCTGAAATGTATGCATTTCAATATGTTTGTTCATATTTTACTTTATCTCTGACTCACAGTTTAGCAGGAAAGTTTGTTGTGAACATTTTCATGAAGCTCGCTATGGCTAATGTCCTAGGTTCAGTAAATTCTTTGTTGTGCAACAAGTGGATGAAACTAATCAATTATCATGTTCCGTCTAACCCGTTGTGTTAGACAGAACATGATAATTGATTAGTTTGATTACACAACAGGAGCATTCCATAAAGAAAGAAGTGAATAAAAGTGTGTAATTTTGTTGAACAATGTAAGTTTTAGTATATGACACATGTGGGATTTGTCGATGTTTCAATAGACAACCACTTCGGAAAGTTTGCGGGCCCTGAAAAAGGCCGTTTGTTCCACCATGGTAGATAGTTTTAGAGCCGTTCATCTGGTCTCTCTGGCCGGTGATGTAGGGCTGCGTGCGCCAGTAGAAATAGATGTTGGCTACGGTGTATTGGCTAATGTTGCAGCAGCTGAGTTAGTTGTCTGGCTGCAGTGCAGCAGTTGCCAGAAGTTGCCTAGTCGCAGAGCGTGGTTGCTGGAAGATGACTGGTTGCTGGAGTGGCGGCAGCTGAACCAGTTGCCCAGTGTGTTGGGCATGACCGCCGGAGATCCAAGGCAGCCATCCCTGATGCAGTGAAGAGCCGATGACTCCGAAGACTGATCGTTCTGGACTAAGTGCGATGGCTGACTGGCTGATGTGGTCACTGAAGATTGCTCAAGTCAAAGTCAAAGTAATGTTGCAACTGACGGTCAGTCAGTCTGTCTGTCTTGGTGTCGAGCACCAGCTGGGGCTCATGACCAGATATTTTCTTCTTTGTGAAAGTTGCTGTCCTGTCCATTTGGGGCGCCCTCTGACAAGAGGTCGGCTCTCTCATTTGTCAGTCTTAGTCAGCCCATTGTCAGTATTGACATATCTACAATTTAATTCTAGTCTTAATTACTATTTCTGTGTACAATAATTACAAGGCCTCTGTCAATCCAGGCGTTGTACAGCAGATGATGCCCTATTTCTAGTAGTAATCGCTACCACGGCAGTCTAGTCACTTGAACGGTCGTATGCCTGAGTGCCGCCAAGTTTAAGCCTCTTATACATTCTGTGGCGGTCTTCGCCTTGTCCGATGTTGCGAAC
>NW_019744108.1:876230-876780 GCF_002891405.2 Cryptotermes secundus
TGCGCCTTGGAAAATTGCCAATGGTGCGGAGAACCTTGTTTTGCAGGAGCTGCAATTTCACTAGATGGGTGTCTGCCGCAAACTCCCAGGCAAGACTGGCATAAGTCATTACAAATCTAATAAGTGCTTTATGGAGGGTCAGTTTAATGTTAGCGCTCAATCTCTCACTCTAATGAATGTTCTGAAGTCCTTGGCTTTGATCATTTCTATGTGTAATCTCCATGTCACTCTCTTATCGAAGATTACACCTAGATATTCTGCACTATTTAGAAATGGAATATTTCTTCCATTTGGAGTAAGACAAGACTTGGGCAGTCGACAACCACGAGAGAAATAGACCCCCTGAGTTTTATCTTCATTAATTTTTATATTCCAGCGCTCCCACCAGGTCTCCATTGAGCTGAGACCGCGCTGGAGTTTTCTAACAATAAAACCCTCCTTGTGATCTGTCGCATATAGACAGGTGTCGTCCGCAAAGATGGCCATGTGAACACCATGAGTTTGGGGGGCATCATTTATGTACAAGTTGAAAAGGGTAGGGGAAAGGACA
>NW_019744108.1:878029-887930 GCF_002891405.2 Cryptotermes secundus
TCTGAAGCTTAAGAGCTCAGTGATGTCAGCATCACTCCAGGCTCTGCCTGGAGATTTATAAACAGCTGCAAGCAGCACTTCGCTATTACCAATTGGTATGCAGACCCCTGTCGCTTCTACTGAAACAAGGGGTGGTAGGTTTACATGATTATTGGGAATGCCTTTTCTTACTGCAACGGCAGTTCCGCCTTTTCTGCCCAAGTGGCGGTCAATTCTATAAAAGTGGTAATTTGGAATAAAGACGCTCTCATGAGGTTTCAGATGTGTCTCTGAAAACAGGGCCACATCTACGTGTAGGTCTTGCAGCTCTTTACTGAGCTCATAGTGCTGCCTCCCATTGCCGTTCGCATTAAATGCTATGACTTTGAGGGGCCTATGAACTCTAGTGGCCATTTTGTTTCATTAGGTTTAGAACAATTTTAGTAATGGCCATTATTTTTTCCTCCTCGGATACTGCACCATTGATCTCTGTCATAATCTGCTGTACTAGAGTCACTACTCTCAACATATTGTCGAGAGATGGACTGTTTACATGAGTAGCCCGAACTGACTGACCTATTTTTTGTTCCTGTACAAGGACCGGGATCCTCGGTTTCATGGCTTCTGGTGGAAGTGCCACTGGAACTTGGCGAGTCTGAGGTCGCTGCTCATGAGATGTGCTGCCACAGAGCGCCGCCGCGAAGGAGACTCCAGGGGTAACGATATTCGAGGAGAACGCCCTTTCCGTTGTGGTTTTGGGTGCCCTCTGCGAGTTCTTCCTCTGCAGCTCCTCCTTCGCGTGTCTGCAACCCCGATAGTTGGCAGGATGGGGCTTCTCTCCCTCCTTCAATTGGCAAATGCAGCAAGCTGGAGTGGAGGCAGCGTTCTCTTTTTCTGGACATTCTTTGTGCAGGTGGCCACCCCCACACCACATGCAACTGGGAGGTTGTTTGCAATTGGCCCAGACATGGCCAAACTGTTGGCAGTTGTGACATTGCGTAAGGCCACTCTGTGCTCTATATGCCTCAACCCAAATGGAAATGTGGCAAAGGCTTTGAAGGTGGAAAATTTCTTGCAATATTGCCGTCCGGGGTAGGGTGATGAGGAAGAGCGGAGGGTTTCTTGCTATCCTTTCTTCTGAAGGCGACCCACGGGTGGTTGTCATCTGTTTGATGCTAACCACATCAAATCCCAGGGTCACCAGTCCATCAGATATATCCTCCGCAGGGGTATTGTGAGGGAGGTGACGGATTACAGCCTTTATGGGTTTTAGGGACTTGGGAAAGAAGGTAAAGTAGGAAAGTTTATTGTTTGATAGATGGGACTTGACGGCTTCGAAATCCACCATGCTTTTGGTGAGGACTCTGGTCCCGTTTCTGGTACTGCGGAACTTAAAACCGCCTTTGACCACATTTTTCAGTTGCTTTTGCAACTGAATTAGGTTGACTGTGGATGTTAGAATTATTGGGGGGGCCTGCCTGCTTTACCTGAGGTTTGCTCCTCCAGCATAGTGGCTCCCTCCTCCAGCATAGTGGTTCCAGCACCAGCAGTGTCGGTGTCCATTGATGTCACCCTGAGAGGTGCAAAGTAGTTGCGGGTGGGAACCTCTTTCGCCGGAGTGTTTCCTGCGGAAGCTGCTGCCTTCTTTGAAGTCAGGACGGACTCTGTTGTTTTGCCTTTTCCACCTTTGAACTTCTTTGAAATCTTCTTCTTGGGAGGGCTTTGTTGGAAGAGTTTTTGTTGTCTCTGAAGTTCTGGCCTTCACTACGGACTTCAGATAGTTCAGTGCAACTGTATAGGTCCCATACAGAGCACTGAACAATATTTTGCCCGTGAGAGCCTTGCAATAGCTGTCTCTGTTTTTGTCAGCAGCACTGACCATTGCTGCCCACCCGGTACTTTCCCCAGTTGAAGCGGGTGTGAAGCTGGCCACATCCTCAGTATCACAAATGATTTTAAATAGCTTCCTGTAGTGCTGATCTGCTTCAGGATACTGTTTAACATCTCCTTGTATTCAGCCTGTAGTGAGGCTCATCTTTCTGCCCAGAATGCATGGTACCCAGGCACCGAGGCACCCGCCATGTCTGGCACGGCACGAACCCAAGCCTCACACAGAAACTAAGAATTTTACTACCAAGGACTGCGGAATTTCAGAAGCTGATCAGAAAGAGCACGCAACAACTACCAGCAATAACTCCTTGATCGATCCTCTATGATGAGAAAGATTTTTCCATACTTCTCGCAATGCAAACCAAGCACACACCTAACACCAACATGCTGCTCCAACTTTACACTGATTGAACACCACCAATCTTGTTCTAACCAATAACCTTCACCAAACAATTGTCGAACAGACGATCTGCTTTGTACGTATCATCACTCCTCTCTGAAGATTGCTGGGTTGGAGCTGCGCCTTTTATACCAAACTTGGTGGGCGGAGCTTAGACTTGTAGTTGCTATTGTGAGCGCTTATTGGCTAGCACACGTGATGGGTACGAGTGAGCTAGACATCGAGTGCTGTATAAATATGAGTGGTGGCAGCAATGTGATTGATTAGTGCGCGTGATGGTGAGAAGTGAGCTGGACAGCAGGTGCTGTATAAATATGAGAGCTGACAGCAATGTGCTATTGACTTAGGAGTGAGTGTTGTCCGTTGATCGGCAAAACAGCGTGATAGTATGTGGGATGTTCCCACACATGTATTTTCACATATTTCTAACTCCCTGTGACTAATATAGGAAATTCAGCCATTTCTATAATTTTACAGTGGACTGGTGAAAACAAACGTTTTTACAATTTGACTTTTCTTTCTGACGTCTGTATTGTATGGATTTCCTGTATACTGTGTTGTCCCATTATATATATTGTGGTTTTTGTTTGCAGTGTAATTTCATAGCAGTGATAATTTAATTACATACATAAACAAGCATAGAAATGAATCACAGTGCTGGTTAGTGGTTGCTGTATGTGTTATCTATCTTGTGAGTTCTTCATACCATTGTATATCTTGATGTCTTGTTCCCCCCACCCAAGAAAATATTACATACATACAACACCTTTACAAAGTTGGACTGACAAATAATTATTTATTAACTATTCCACTGATTTAATTCTTTACACTAACAGTTCCTGAACTTTAAAATTGGAGCATTATGTGAAGATAAGTGGTTAATCACTGCAAAATTAAGCCTTTACTGCACACCTAACACAGTAGATCATTGTATAATTGACTGTCCACTTCTACATTTGACATACTAAAATGTAGAGTGTAAAGGACACATAAATTGTATATGGTGATAGTGTGAATGGTGTGCCAAAGGATTGACTTCAGTTGAATACACATATTTTCAGAGTGTATTACAGAAATTTTGCATCCCAAATTAATATTGTTGTTTATTTATTTATTTAATGCAGATACAAATCTGCTGTTGACAAGACTTACTAACAGTACATACGCTACACTGTATATTTATAAATTCTACTTTTTGCAGCTGCATGGAGTATAGTTCTGCTTGAGAAGCTAATAATTACTCAGATACACAAGATATTCCTCACATTTTATGGAGCCTGCAGGTTTCTTACCAAGCTAACAAGAGCCTCCCAAAATGATACAGTCATCTCACTCCTATCCAGTTTCTTTAAGATCCATATTAGCATTATTCTCTTGCCAGTGCCTAGGACTTCCAACAAGGCTCTTTCCTGTGATTTTTCCAACCGAAGCTTTGTGTGCATTTCTCTTATCTCCCATGCATTCTACATTTCCTTCACATCTTATCCCCTGCATTTTTTAACACAATAACATTTTATGAAGATTACAAATTATGAAGCTACTGATTATGTAACTTCCTCCAGCCTCCTATTGCTTCCTCGCGCTTAGATTCAAACATTCTTCTCAGTACTCTTTTAACAAACCCCCCTGTCTGTGTTCTTCCCTTAATGTGAGAGACTAAGTTTCACAATCTTACAAAACAACAGGCAAAATTACATAGTTTTTATGTTTTAATCTTTATATTTGTATACATCGGGTGGGAAGACAAAAGATTCGGAACAGAGTGATAGAATACATTCCCTAAATTTACTCTCCTGTTAATTTCTTCATGAATGTAATTTTGATTTTTTAATGTTCCCAAATATTTGCATATTGCATCATTTTCAAAAGATTTATTAACAAGGTAGAATAGTTGGTTAGTTGGTTAAGGCACTATGCTACAAGCCAGAAGGCCATGGGTTCAATCCCCGATGAGGTCATCGGATTTTTCAATTGATCTAATCCTTCCAGCCACACTATGGTCTGGGGATCAACTCAGCCTCTAACAGAAATGAGTGCCAGGAATCTTCCTGGGGGTAAAGGGCAGCCACCTTACCACCATCTGTGAGCCAACTGTCTAGAAAATGTGGGACCCTTGACATCTCACAACACAGTGGACCCTCATGGCCTGTTAGAGGGATAGCTTTACCTTTTGCCTTATTAACTGTTTGATTCTTATAATTTTGTCGTGCATTCTGTTGATGAAACACATAATTATTTTTCTTTTTATTTGCTCCTAGACAAACTGAACTACTGTACTACTGTATCATACTAATATCTGAGAAAACGTGTATGCTTTACTTTATGATATTTGTGTGTTCCCCAATTAAATTAACATCATCAGCATAGACCAGAAGCTGATGTAGCCATTCAGTTTCAGTCCCATCTGGTTTTCTTAGATCTTTTTAATGGTGTACTGTACAACATAGTTGAAAAACAATAGTGATAAAGTGTCTCCTTGTTTCAGAGCATTCTAGTAAGGAATGTATCTAATAAGTTTTATCTCCACAGACTATTGCACTTCATTTTAGTCAGCCAGTTAGTTTCATAAGTGTAACTCCTTTTTATATATTTTTCTAAATATCTTTGACGCCAGTTTTCCCGTGCAGAATAAAAGTGTAAGTAGAATAAAAACCACTTGATTACACAAGGAATAAAAATATCTTGTAAACATAAAAGGTGTCTGTATGTAGACAGCAGGAGCAGTAATAATCCCTACATGAGAGCATACTACATAAGGTATTGCAAAATCCTGAGTTATAAAACAGCCTAAAAGGCAGCATTACTGTAGGCTTATAGTAGAATCGAATAATCAGATAAAAACGACCTGGAATATAAAAACACATGAAACAGGAAAATCACATCTGACCATCTCTCCTTATACAAGGGTGAGTCAAATGAAAACCTTAAATTTGTAATAAAAAATCGAAATTTCATGCCATTATCCTCTAAGGTGGTAAGCATGCTACAAACAGCGTGCAGAATGGCCTGTAGGTTGCAGCATAGTGCAGGTGCACGAACACCGTCACAGCACCAGTATAAGATGGCTGCCCCACTTGAGACTTGCACCAGGGAAGAACAGCATTCTGTAATTCAGTTTTTGCCAGGCACATCGAGTTGTGACTCCAGAGAACACTGCAGCAGTTGAAGCCATAGTGAGGGAAAACCGCCGAGTGACATTGAATGAAATTGCAGCAAGTTTAAACATTAGTCATGGTTCAGCACACCACATTGTGCACGATGTGCTCCAGTTTCACAAAGTATCTGCAAGATGGGTGCCACGGCAGCTGACTCCTGAATTGAAAGACCGACGTATTGATGCTTGTGAAGAACTTCTGCGGCGCTTTGAACAAGAAGGTGATGACTTCCTTGCAAGAATCGTTACTGGGGACGAAACCCGGGTTCACTTTCACCAACTGGAAATGAAGAGAGCGAGCAAGGAATGGCGCCATTCCTCATCTCCAAAACCGAAGAAGTTTCGAACACAACCATCAGCAGGGAAGGTTATGCTGACTCTCTTTTGGGATGAAAAAGGCGTCATCTTGGAGCACTACACGCCTAGAGGGACCACTGTCACCAGTGCATCATGCTCAGATCTCCTAAAAAATCATCTTCGGCCTGCAATCAAATCAAAGCAACGTGGATTGCTGTCCACATGTATCCTTTGGCAACATGACAATGCAAGGCCCCATACTGCCCGTACAACAGTTGCGACAATCAATGACCTGCATCTTGAGTGTCTTCCTCATCCAGCATACTCACCAGACCTTGCCCCAAGTGATTTCCATATGTTTGGATCACTCAAAGAAGCAATGGGAGGAAAGACATTCCATTCCGATGAAGAGGTATGCCACATGGTGCATGAATGGTTGCGCAGGCTACCAAAAGAATTTTTTTCTAAAGGAATTCATGCACTTTGTAAGCGTTATAGGACTTGCATTGAGCATGGGGGAGATTATGTTGAAAAGTGATACAGCTTTGTACCACTTGTGCACAATAAATAATACAAAAAAAAATATTTAAGGTTTTCATTTCACTCGCATACGTAAATGATGAAGAAGTTGAGGACCCAGGAGAAATTGCAGATGCCTTCAATACTTTTCTTCTAACAATTACAGAAAATCTAAACTTGCTTCAGGAAGTGGGAGATAATGTCATTTCATTTTTAAGAGAGGCATTTCCTAGAAAATTCCCTAGTATTAAAACCATTCCAACCACTGAAACTGAAATAAAAAGTATAATACCTTCCCTCAAAACAAAATGCTCTTTAGGTTATGATGGAATAACAAGTAAAATGTTAAAAGTTTGTGCATCTCTAATCAGTAGCCCATTAACTCACATCTGTAATCACTCACTATCCACGGGAATCTTTCCTGATCATCTTAAGATTTTAGTAGTAAGACTACTATATAAAAAAGGGTACAAGACTAGTATGTCAAACTACAGGCCAATTTCACTGCTAACTACTTTCTCTAAAGTACTTGAAAAAGTTATGCACAGTAGGTTAAGCCATAATTTTCAGAGTAACGATAAACTAGTCCCAGAACAGTTTGGCTTTAGGAAAGGAATTTCTATTGAAAATGTAGCCTTTAAGTTAACAGACAGTGTATTGAAATCTATTAATCAAAAAATGCATGTTGGTGGAATATTGTGTGACTTGGCAAAGGCTTTTGACTGTGTAAATCATGAAATTTTATTATCTAAATTACATTTTTTGGGCATTCAAGGAACAGTATTAAGTTGGTTTGGATCCTACCTAACAGATAGAAAACAAAAGATTGAAATAAAATCATCAAATTCAATTCAAAGTACCTACTCAAACTGGGGATTAATAAAACATGGAGTTCCACAGGGGTCAATTTTGAGGCTTTTGCTTTTCATAATTTATATAAACGACATCCCTCCTACACTAAGGAACTCATCAATACCTATAGTATTTGCAGATGTCACTGTTGTTATAATTTCTGGTAAAATTTAGATGATTTCTGCATGTTATCAAGCAAGGTTCTTTCGCAAATGAGTAAATGGTTTTCTGCAAACAAGCTGTCCCTGAACCTAGAAAAAACAAATGTAATACAATTTATAACAAATAACTCACACAGTATCCATTAAACATACAATATAATGATAAATATATAGAAGAGCGAGTAAACACAAAATTCCTTGGCTTGCAAATTGATAATCATTTAAACTGGAAAAACTGAATCGATCAGTTGATTCCAAAGTTAAGTAGAGCATGTTATGCAGTTAGATTCATGTTACATATTAGTAACATTGACACTCTCAAATCAATCCATTTTGCTTATTTTCACTCTTTAATGAAGTATGGAATGATTTTCTGGGGTAATTCATCTGACAGTAAAAAGGTATTTACATTGCAAAAGAAAATTGTTAGAATCATGATGGGTGTCAATCCTGTAATTCCTGTAGAAATCTATTTAAGAGACTACAGATCTTAACTTTGCCTTGTGAATATATGTATATTCATTAATAAACTCCATTACAAATAACAAAGAACATTTTCAGACGAATGCGGATGTACACAGTGTTAACAAAAGACACAAACACTGTCTTCATAAACCAATTGCTAACGTCTCATGCTTTCAGAAAAGCACATATTATGCTGGGATCAATATTTTTAATAACCTGCCATCTCATCTCAAAGGTCTTTTGAATGAAAAGGCATGATTTAAAATAGCACTGAAACGATACTTAAATACATATTCATTCTACACTGTTGATGAATACCTATTGTCTAGAAAATAACTTATGTATCTTTAAATAGCCTTGTGTGTAGTCACTGTGTATTCTTGGTTTCTCTTGTGTGAGAACTTCATTGAGTCTGTACATATGTTTTGTATTTATGTGACATATTCCACATCCTACAGTCATTTTGACTAACTTTCTGATCCATGGAATGCAATGTACTGTAATGTAACAACATCCAATGGCTTCAGAATATCTAGTCATAGCTAATGGGTTATGTCAAAATTAACGTGATAACCCCAGATATTTAGTCTGCATACAAAGTTAACACTGAGAGAAAAATGCTGGATACATGTTTGTATGAAGTTTAGTTAGAATCAGTGATATACCTCAGTGGCTACTAGTACCAATTTTTAACCCTTCTTTTAAATAGGTTTTTGTCCTGTTGCTGAGGCATCTCTTTGTTATTCCAGATAGAATTAATGAATTTATGGATCTCAGAACATGATATTCCCCTCGTGCTTTGATCAGTACCTGCCAGTTTATACCTTTCCAAAATTCAATCTGAAAAGTACTGTATTTATGTACCACTAACAGACCATCTAAAACTTTGCAACCACCAAACAGTCATCAGTATCACAAACAGATGATACAGTTCAATGAGGAACAAATTGTTTTTTCATGTCTCACTAAAAATGCAGCATATGAAACAAATTTTCAAACAAAATTTATAGGATAAAACTATTTTGTGAGAATTTCATATAAAGTACAGGCTGTAGTGAACTGGAAACAAATCTGCTTTTAGTGTAGACTTCAATACCAGACTTCATTTGTCCACTTCCATTTCTCTATAGAGCCTTCTGAGTGTCACACTTCATTGGAAGGGTAAAACCTGCCAGTGTTTTGGAGGAACTGAGTTATGATGGGAATGTAGTTTCTCTAAAGCACTGATAGCTATTACAACTTTGACAACTGTGATAACCAGAATAAGTTTAAATGAATATGGGCAACCATAAAAACACCATGTTCCATTGAAGTGCATTCCAGTGTTTTAAGAAAAACTTGAGGAATTTTTGTTAAATGGCAAATGATAGCACTTCTGATGTAATGTCTCCTTCACAGGTAATCGAATCCAGATGCAGGCACAGAAATTCACTTGCCATGAATGTAATCGTGACTTCGTGAAGAATTTCAACTTATGCAGGCATATACGGGATGCACATGGTGAAGACCGTGGTCCATTCTATTGTCCCTACTGCAGTAAGCAGTCTAAGAACAGAAGCTCTCTGCGTACTCATCTGTTTAGCTGTCATGATATCAGAGCTAAACCACTGTAGGAAAGTTCATACCAGCACACTGTCATGACTAAAACATGTACTGGTATGTGATGATATTTCTTGCCAGTAGCTACATTTGACTAACAAGTGAATAAGATACATTCAGTTGACAAAGTACACAATTTACAGTAAGTTGCTAGGTGGTTCAAACATGACCGGGACTGATTTTTTTGTAAACAAGCCACACTGCGCAGCAGCTGCGCAGCGACCTTGAGAGACTGAAGCCACAACCTCCACCCTCCCTCCTGTTAGGGTTAGAACCTGTTCAGTCCTGTCTGGAAGTTGCTAGAGTGATGAGTGAACAGAAGGTACCACGGAGCGTGGAACAACACATTGTGATCAAATTCCTCATTGGAGAAAACGTCCCGTCCGCTGAAATTCACCACAGACTCCAACAACAGTATGGGGAAGAGTGTCTCTCACGGACCCATGTGTTTGAATAGTGTAAGTGCTTCAGAGAGGACAGAGAGCGCGTGGAGAATGAACCGCATTATTGTCAGCCGCGAACATCCATGACCAAGCCAAACATTGATCGTGCAGACGCACTTATTTGTGAGAATAGGCGCATCAC
>NW_019744108.1:888166-898152 GCF_002891405.2 Cryptotermes secundus
TTCAGAAGGCTCAAATCAGACTTGCAAGGCATGCGGTTTGTGGACAACAGTGCCATCATCCAGAGTCTTTGGGAGTGGATACGCCGCCAACCACAAAACATTTTTTGAAAAGGGCATCAGGATGCTTCCAGAACGTTGGAAAAAATGTGTTGACTCTGGAGGGGAGTACGTTGAAGACTGACATGCGCAAGTAAGTGTTTGGCAATTTTGGTTTAAAAAAATATCAGTCCCGGTCATATTTGAACCACCTTGTACATGTGCTTAGCAAATAATGCTGTTTGTCTATATCCATGATAACATAATTTTCAGTGGTGAAATGAATCACATATATGGGTTGAATTTCTTAAATAACAAGAAGACAGTACTGGAAAAATATTTTGCAGATGTTATTAAACACCAAAGTTATATAGAGCAGGTGATCAGTATTTCTATGTCAAATATCTCATTCATAGCATGGATAGGGTTAATCAGTATAACCTTCAATAAGTGAATTACACACACTGAACAGTTCTTCAAGAATTTTATAAACTTACTTGTCAACAGGAACAAGTCAGTGACACTTAGACACAACAAGACTCAAAATACTATTAGTGGTTTAAGGGGGCCAAGTACATAATATGTACTCATTTTTATTGTTGTGACAGTAATATTAAGGAGTTATAGCAAGAATAACCTACCAACTGCAACTTTGGAAAACTTAGGTGATGAAATGGATATTAATGGAGCTTGGGAAACTATCAGAGAGAATATAAAAATTTCTGCCAAAGAGGTCTAAGTTATTACGAACTGTAGAAGCATATTCCATGGTTTGATGAAGGATGTTCAGAACTGTTAAATCAAAGGAAACAAAACAAACCAAATTGTGGTGGTTACAGAATCAAAACCAAATAAATTGGGATAACCTGAACAATATAAGATGTGAAGCCAGCAGGCATTTCAGGAACAAGAGGGAATATATGAAAGTCAAAATTAATGAGCTTGCAATGAACAGTAATAACAAGATCATTAAAGACCTGTACAGAGGAATAAATAAATTTAAGAACTGTTATAACCTAGTAGTAACTCAATAAAGATGAGAAGAGTGATTTGCTTCCACATTCCCACAACATTTACAACAGGTGGGAGAATTAGTTCTCTCGGTTATTGAGTGTTTATAGGGTCAGTGATGTTAGGCAATTATAAATACACACCACTAAGCCATTACTACCTGAGCCTAACCCCTTGGAGGCTGAAATTGCAATTGCAAAATTTAAAAGTATAAATCGCCAAATAGAAATCAAATTCAGGCTGAACTTATTCAACTAGGAAGCAAAACATGCAGTCTGAAATCCATAAACTCTTTAATTCTGTTTGAAGTAAGGAAGAATTCTCTGGTCAGTGGAAGGAATCTGTTATTGTACCAGTTCACAAGAAAGGCAATAAAACTGACTGTAGTAATTATCAAGGAATATGATTATTATCAACTTCATACAAAATTTTATCCAGTATCTGTCTCTCAAGGTTAAGTCCATACATAGACAGAATTATTAAGGAACATCATTATGGAGTCTAAAGGGTTGTGGGGTTGATGGAACAGATCAGTTACTGATCAGGACTTTTGCATTCATTAGATAATCGAGAAAAAATGGGAGTACAGTAAGACAGTACATCAACTATTCATAGACTTCAAGGAAGCATATGATTACATTAGGAGAGAATTATTGTACCATAGTTTCACAGAGCTTTGGGTACCCATGTAACTACTAGTTTGGCAAATAAAATGTGTTTAAATTAAATCTATGGTAAAAATCTTTATAGATAAAGATTTTTGCCTGATGTGTTTCCTATTTAAAATTGTATAAAACAAGGAGATGCTTTACCTCCATTGCTTTTCAGCTTTGATTTAGAATATGCCATTAGAATGGTCCAGGCAAACTAAGGTGAATCTCAAATTTAATGGCACATGTCAGTTTCTGATACGTGGTTATGATGTTAATCTATTGGGAGATAACATAGATATTGTAAGGATAAAACACAGAAACTGTAATTTTTGCTAGTAAAGAAGTTGTCTAGAAGTAAATGCAGAGAGAACTAATTATATTGTCATGATTTTTGGGTGACTATAGACAGGGTGTCAATTTGTGAACGGATTTATTGAACACTTATACACACCACTTGGAACTGCAATTAATTACAGCACTATCACTAATCTCCACACTTCACAAATCACCACAGCGTCCACTAAGCCTTTTTCCACCCTACTGTGTCTTCATCATCTGTTCTCTGGCAATGATTTGTAGCAGTGGAGATTCTTCAGGTTCACTCACTCAGATTCTATCTTCACAGCCCTCTGTGCAGAGTTCAACTCTCAACTGACAACTGACAACTGCCAGGCTGGCGGCTATTTCACACCAGCCTCCTAGTCTTCTCTTCGCAGGCTTACTTTCAACTAACTGGATTGCCCCATTTGTCTTCCATATAACCATTTCGCATGGACCAAGTAGAAAACACCGTTTCCAACAGTATCTATTGTTGTGCACATATTCATTGCCACAAGAACGTGTTTACCAATCCACTGCCTAGAAATGGGTAGAATAACGCCGTTGTTTATTTGCCCATTGCATAGCAAAAGCTGTACACCCTACAATATGTTGATGTCTCTTTATCAGAATGCAAGGCAGTCATAACATAAAAGCAGCTAATAGATCCTGTGAAAACGTTGCGCAGTTTGAATATTTGAGAATGACAGTAACAAATCAAAATTTGATTCAGGAGGAAATTAAGAGGAGATTGAATTCGAGTAATGCTTGCTACCAGTCAGCCCAGAACATTTTGTTTTTTCTTTTGTCTGCTGTCAAAAAATATAAAAATTAGTATATATATGAAACTATAATTTTGCCTGTGGTTCTGTATGGGTGTGAAACTTGTTCTCTGACATTAAAGTAGGAACATAGATGGAGGGTGTTCGAACAGTGTGCTGAGAAGAATATTTGGACCAAAAAGTGATGAAGTGACTGGAGGTTGGAGAAAACTGCATAATGAGAAACTTTATAACTTGTACACTTTGCCAAGTATAATTAGAATGACCAAGTAGAAAATGAGATTGGCATGGCATGTAGCATGAATGGGGGCAAAGAGGAATTCTTATATGTTATTGGTAGGAAAGCCAGCAGGAAAGAGACCACTAGGAAGACCAAACTGTAGGTGAGTGTTAAATATTAATGTGGATCTTAGAGATAGGATGGGGTGGTATGAACCGGATTGATCTGGCTCAGGATAGGGACCAGTGGAGGACCCTTTTGAACGTCGAAATGAATCTTTGGATCCTTAAAATGTTGGGAAATTCTTGAGTAACTCTGCAACTGGCAGCTTCTCAAGAAGGGTTAGTTAGTTAGTTAATCTACCAACTTAACCACAGGGTCACACATTGTAATTCTTATTTGTATTTGGTGGTAGCCATTGTGATGGAATTATGCATGACTCAGCTATGTACTTGAGTAAGTGCACCTGAAGTTGGTGTGCCCTTCCATTGAAATATGTAATGGGCTGTAATCAAGAAATGTTAGGGTTGGTAGTTCTATTATTATAACATAGTAACAACTAATTAAAATTATATGTAAAATACCTCATTGTTTATATTCTGTTACACTCTACATGTGGATGGTGTGGACAGATTGATTTATTTCAATCTTATCATGTTCTGATGTGATATGAGAGCAATAGGAGCTCTGTTTAATGTAACACTTTTCATAGATCATCAGAATATAAGGATTATTTCAGATCTAAAAGTTTGTGACAGTGGTGTATTAATACAATTATTGTGTTTCTGGACATTAGCCACGGTTCTGTTTTTATTTCAAACACACAACATTTCAGATACTGGATCATGTCTCCATCTTCAGGCGGAACCTACTCGTCCCTATCTCCAGAGACAGACTAGCTTTATCAGTTGGACCCAACTGAGTAGGTTCCACCTGAAGATGGAGATAGACTCCAGTCTCAGAAACGCTGTGTGTTTTAAATAATAATAGGATGATGGATAATGTCCAGAAACTCAATAATTGTATTAATATACCACCGTCACAAACTTTTAGACCTGAAATAATCCTTATATTCTGATGATCTGTGAAAAGTGTTACATTAACAGAGGTCCTATTGCTCTCATATCATATCAGAACATGATAAGATTGAAATAAAGCAATCAATTGCTTTCAATCAACTTCATCCTTGTTACAAATAATTTGCAACAAATTTTGAGAAAACAGATACACTTATGATGATGATGATGATGATGATGATGATGATGATGATGATGATGATGATGATGATGATGATGATGTTGAAGATAAAACAGTCACCAGTGCAGAAAAATGTGCCCTTGCAGAGTTGGACATAATGTGGAAACATTATTTGTCAGGTGGTTTACAGCCCTTATCTTAAGAGAAAAATTTACTGTAACATAAACATGTAACTTCCTATGTTCTGCAGATTTATTTGAAATATTGTTTGGCTCCCAAATATTTAATGATATACAATTTAAAACAGCAAATATATGGAAGTAAAGAAAAATATTTTTAAAGGGCTTCAGTGTTACTTCTATAACAAGTAATTTTTACAATACAGATGTTCACGAAATACACAATTTTAGAATTTGTAATTTCCTTTTTGGACACATCATTTCCCTATTTTAAGGCACATTTCGTTCTTTTAATTTTAAATATATTAATTAATGTATATTATTTTTAATTAAGTAAGTAAAAATGATGGACAACCACAATGTTGACATTTCAGACTCCAGATTTGTATGTGTGCAATGATTCAGTGAAGGGTTTTATTACCGAAAAGTAGATCAGCAATTCTGTATATCGAAATACCACCATTTAACATTTCATTATTGTGAAAAAGAAGACACATTACATTAACATTCGCTCTATCTTTCCTTTTTTTCCCCCTTCGTTTTTATATTTGTAATTTTTCCATCCTTTCTCCCTCTCTTTGTTCATTCCTTCTTTGTTATATGGAAAATGATCAAAGTTTGGATGAAATTCTTTCTGTTTCTTATTGCAATAACGACTTCAGTTATATAAGGTGAACCTTATAGCCTACACTGTCATCTCTGATATGAAATGCAGTACCATTATTCCATTGCATATATAATGTCTGGATTTGAAACAGTAAATGATATTTACACAGCATTAATGTTTTCTGTTTCTTCTTGCAATAATGACTTCAGTTCTATAAGGTGAACATTATATACACTGTTATCAGTATGTCAGTATCATTATTCTCTTGCATGTGAAACAGTAATTAATGTTTATAGAACACCCATCATTTGTCCCTTCTTGTTCTGAAAGCATATAGCATGAAGTATCATCTTTGATGTTGAAGCACTGTTATTCCATTGTGAAGCAGTAAATAATATTTGTGCAACACTAATGTTTTGCTGTTTCTTCCACAGGTAATAAATCACATGCAGTGAAATCGAAAATCACTTGCCAACTATGTAATCGTGAGTTTGTGAACAGTCGTAACTTGAATGTCCATATACGTGATGCCCATGGAGAGAACCGTGGCCCCTTCAGCTGCCCCTACTGTAATAAACTGCAGAAGAACAGAAGCTGCCTCCGTATCCATCTGTCAAACTTTCACAATGTCAGAGATAAGGAAGTTATAGAAAACTGTGTATCACAGGATATTCATGCACAACATTCTGATACTATGTATTTATATCTGTCACATACCTCTGCATTCAACTGACATTTCTAGTTCTTAATTAAGTATCTAATTATGATGAAAATCTTGCTTATATATATCATTGAAATATATAATGTAAAGACTATGGTCTTTAAATAATTTCTTTTGTACTAAAACATCAAATAAAATATTAATTGCTATTAAATAAATTGAGAACAGTTAATTTTTGTACTGCAGCCTGGGCCTTAACGTTTCTACACATCTAACAATTGTGTATACAAGTATGGGTTAAGGATGATCGAAAAAAAAAAATGTGCTTCATAGAATATATGAACCTAAGAGGGAGGAAATAACAGGAGACTGGAGTTATATAAAATTTATAATTTATGCTATTTACCAAAGTTTGTTAGGATGACCATGTTGAGGAGTGTGACCTACTGCGGCATGTGGTAGGCATGGGAGTGGAGATGTGAGAAATCCATACAGGGTTTTAGGTGGAAAACTTGAAGGGAAGAGAGCACCTGGACTTCCTAGGCATAGATAGGTGGATAGTTAAAGTGAGTATTAAAGTAATAGGATGGGAGAGTGTGGACTGGATTCATTTGTCTTTAGGATAGGGGCCAGTGGTATCCTCTTGTGAATATGGTGATGAACCTTTAGGTTCTAATTTCTTAACTAGCTGAGCAATTCTTAGCTTCTCAGGAAGGACTCTGGTCCATCGAGTCAGTTCATGAAGTTGGTGTGATCTTGTTCAGTACTGTTTTGTCATCTGCTGCATGTGTTTGTTGTTAATACAACAACCTGAGTATTTGTCACATTTATTTATGCATGGTAAATGCTTCACTTTCTCAGATTGAGCATTGTAAAGCATAATAATTTGATTGACTAGGGCTCATGTCATTTTCTGGCCTACTGAGTTAAAATTTGACTATGAACTGTAAATTACATCAAGGTATATAAATGAAAGTGTAATGAAGTGTGAAGAATAATATGATCATAGTTAGTTTTGTAGGCAGATACCAGTGTTTGGGCAACATGATGCTTCCATCTTCAGAGTTGAAATCTGTAGGGTGAGATATTGGCTTGGTTACTTAGGCAGGTTACAAGGGAGGTGGTCAGTCGGACCAGTGTGAGGAAATGACTCGAGTGTGGGCTGGTGGAAATGGTAGACTGTAGAAACACACTTCAGTTTTTCATGACAGAAGGTTAGTGGAATTGTGAGATAAGACAGCCCTTTTTAGGGACACAGTGTTATTTTCCATCTCAGGAGGAAAATGTCATACATAATACTAAGAGGTCGCTGGTGTGATATCATCTTTCTGAATGGTCATGCCCCAACAGAAGATAAAATTGATGATGTGAGGGACAGGTTCTATGAAGAACTAGAACGTGCATTCAATAAATTCCCTAAATACCACATGAAAATTTTGTTAGGGTATTTCAATGCTGAAGTAGGTAAGGAGACATTTTCAAACCAAAAATTGGGAATGAGAGTTTACACGAAATTAATAATGATAATGGAGTTAGAGTAGTAAACTTTGCCACATCAAGAAATCCTATTGTCAAACGTATGATGTTCCCACATCGTAACATTCATAAATTTATTTGGACATGTCCCAACAGAAAGACACACAACCAAATTGACCATATTTTGGTAGATAGGAGACGGCATTCAAGTATAATTGAAATACGATTGTTCAGGGCAGCAGATTGTGGTGGTGGCAAAAGTTGGGAAGAGCCTGTCAGTGAGTAAACAAACAATGCACAGGGTTCATATGGAGAGGTTCAATCTCAAGAAATCAAACAAGGTAAAATTTAAAGAGAAGTATCATGTTGAAATCTCAAATAGGTTCACAGCTTTAGAAAAGTTAGACACTGAGATGGATATTAATAGAGCTTGGGAAACTATTAGAGAGAATATCAAAATTTTTGCCAAAGAGCATCTAGTTTAGTATGAATTGAAGAAGCATAAGCCATGGTTCGATGAAGGATCTTAGAATTATTATACCAAAGGAAGCAAGGTAAATTGCAGTGGTTGCAAAATCCTAACAAAATAAATGGGGATAATCTGAACAATATAAGACGTGAAACCAGCAGGTATTTCAGGAATAAAAATATGGAATATCTGAAAGACAGAATGGATGAGTTCGCAATGAACAGTATGAATGAATGAATAAATGAATGAATGTATGAGGGGTAGGCCTTTTTGGCCCTTGCACCGCAAACTTTAGTGGTCTATTGTGCTTCCCCTTTATTGATTATCCCTCAGCAGTCCCGTGCTTTGAATGAAGCGCAGGATTTTGTACGTTGGGGCGTCAAAATAGTCACTTGGTTCCATAAAATATTGAACCAAGTGACGTAGTCTTAAATAAGCTAAGGCCTCACATTCACATAGGATATGTGTGGCTGTTTCGTTTTCTTCTTGACACCTCTCACAAGTGGGACTATCACTTAGCCCCAGTTTGAACAGGTGTCCTTTGAGGTGACAATGTCCTCTAAGTAGTCCTACCACCCATCATAGTTGGTTCCTGTTTAACTTTAACAGTTCCTTTGCCCTCTTAGTAGAAGGTCCTCATATGAGTCCCTTTGCTTGCCTGAGTCCAGTTAAGGATCCACAGTATTTCTTGCGCTTCATATTTGTCCAGTCCCTGATTGCCTGTCTGGCAGCTCCAGGTCCTATGAATGGATGTTCAGCTCCAATCTTAGCTAATTGGTCTGCTGTTTCATTTCCAACAATACCCTCATGCCCCGGCACCCATATCAGTTGTACTCTGTTATGTTTGTCCAGTTCCATGAGGGTTTGGTGGCAATCCCAGACTAATTTTGAGCTGATCTGGTGTTTGTCAAACGCTTTAAGTGCAGCTTGACTGTCAGATAGAATGTAGATGTTCCTGTTTCTATAGTTCCTATCTAAATTCTCCATAATACCTGTCATAATGGCATATACACGTACTTCTGCCTGGAATACTGTTGTGTACTGCCCAAGGCTGAAACTAAGTTTCCTCCTCGTGCCATAGCAGTACCCACCAGCTCCAGTGCCCTTATTTATCTTGGAATCATCTGTATACCAGATCAGTCCCCCTTTTCTATTGGGCCGAAACCTGTCTCCCCATTCACTCCTGTCAGGAAATCTGACTGTGAAGGGTTTTTCATATACATGTCTCAGTATCATTTTGTCAGACCCCATCTGTAGAGGGGTTCTTTTTTCATGTATGCATGGCCAAAACCATCGGATCTGGGTTTCCATTGTTCACTGCACTGGAGATGGTAGATAGCTGCCCTGGCCTCTGCCTCCAACTGTAGATGCAGTGGGGGGAGTCCAAGGAGTGTCTCCAGTGCAGCTGTTGGAGATGTTCGAATTGCTCCTGTGATACCTAAGCAAGCCAACCTTTGCAATTTGCTAAGTTCTGCCTTGCTTGTCTTGAGCTTAACTCTGGGCCACCATACTGTGGTGCCATAGGTACCGCAGTATGTATCCAATGCACAACGTGCGGCTGCAGTCCCCAAGTTTTAGCAAACATGCCTCTGCATGTCCAAAAAGCCCTATAGGCTTTGTTAATGACCCTGTCCAGCTGCTTTTTCCATGTCAGTCCCTTGTCTAATTCTAGACCAAGGTACTTGACATCGCTGGAGAGCTGGATTGTCTTATTGAAGAGAGTCGGTTCCTTAAGGCCCTTTATATTTTTCTTCCTAGTAAACGGTATAATTACCGTCTTATTGGGATTGATGGAAAGACTTGTTCTTTCACACCATCGTTGGACCATGTACAGAGCTGTTTGAAGACGCTCTGATATGGTTGAAAGGAATTTTCCATTTATGAGGATTGCAATGTCATCAGCAGGGCCCGGATTTTGATGACCTGAAAATATTTAAAAAATGACC
The DNA here is from genome assembly GCF_002891405.2 of Cryptotermes secundus. Classification (NCBI taxonomy): domain Eukaryota; kingdom Metazoa; phylum Arthropoda; class Insecta; order Blattodea; family Kalotermitidae; genus Cryptotermes; species Cryptotermes secundus. The sequence continues at coordinate 897,722 of NW_019744108.1, forward strand.
GAAAAATCCAGAAAAATGACCTAAAGGAGAAAGAGAAAGAACACTTCGCTTCCATATTATTCACATTTCAGAAAACATATGAAGAAAAGTTCCCTAAAATGGCCAAAAATGACAAGAAATACCCTTAAAAGTCCAAAAAATTACCCCAAAAATGAAAAAATGACCTTAAACCTAAAAATGTCAAAAAATTACCTATAAAATTTACATTTCTATAACCAGCAGCTCATATCCGAGATTTATATATTTAAGAGCATTGCATAGGATACAAGGAAAAAAAGTTGACATGTCATCAAAATCCGGGCCCTGGTCATCAGCATATCCTACTGTATAACACCCATCATCATTAAGTCCCCACAGGAGATCGTCGACGACCAGGCCCCACAGCAGAGGCGAGAGTGTGCCCCCCTGCGGACAACCCCTCGCAGCAGCCA
>NW_019744108.1:898525-909185 GCF_002891405.2 Cryptotermes secundus
TCTACTGTCTACTGTGCTTGAAGATGTATAGTTTATACAGGGTGGGGCGCAGAGGCTTCCTTTTTTTGAAGGCGAATAAAAGAAAAATTATTACTGATAGACAAAATTTATGTTTAGCTAATGAAATAACATAGTTTAAAGTTTTAAATCATGTAGTTTTAAACAAAATATCTTGAAGATGGTGGTCACTGTTCTCTACGCACTGATGCAACAGTTTTCTGAAGTTCCCCTCTGCATGTTCCAACATGTGCACCGGAATTTGAGCTACTTCCTGCCGAATAACATTCTTCAGCTGAAGCAGGTTTGTGGGGCGATATTTAAAACCTCTGCCTTGAGGTATCCCCATAAAACAGATCACAGGACGTTAGATCAGGTGAGTACACTGCCCACGGAATGTCACCTCGAAGCGAGATGAGCCATTCAGGGAACTTTGCCCTCAAAACTGTCATCGAAGCTCGGGCTGTGTGGGCCATGGAACCAGACATTTCCTAGATGCATTTCTTCAAGAGTTGGTTCGAAAAAGTTTCTAATCATGTCCACATACCGCTGTGAATTGACAGTAACTGCATGATTGTCTTCTTCAAAAAAATAAGGACCAATAACTCCAACTCTTGACAACGCACACCATACTGTCACCTTATCACTGTGAAGTGGCCTCTCATGGAGCTCTCTGGGATTGTTACCACTCCAATAGAGCATATTCTGCTTGTTGACATATCCGGATAGGTGAAATTGTGCCTCATCACTAAAGAAAACAAGTGTGTCAGGGGGTAAAGTTTCCAATAACGTTTCGCATGCCATTATTCAGTTCTGTAAATCACGTGGTGACAATTCTTGCACAACAACCATCTTATAGGGATGGAAATTAATTCGGTGCATTGAACAATTTTATATGCCTAGGGAGACTGCATGTTTGCGAGCAGAGCATCTTGGAGATCTCAAAATCGACTGTTGAACTGCCTCCACATTTTCTGGCGTCGTAACGGTCCGCTGTCATACTGATGATTTTTTCACCTCACTCCTGGTTGTCCTAAAGTTCTCTACCCACAAAACAAGCAATTTCCGGTTGGGAACCAGACCTCTGGGCTTAATTCCGAAGTGAGTACGGAACGCGTGCTGCACCGCCACGTAGGAATGGTTGTTCGAAAAATTGGCTTCGACAGCAAACGCACGCTGCTCACTCATCCACCTCATGTTTCCTACTGAGGGGTATTAGACAGAAACTTCTGTGACTGCTGCATTCGCCGAGCCTATCCCCACTTTTCTGCGACCTCCCCTCCCTTCACAATGTGTCTTCACAAAAAGGAAGTTTCTGTGCCCCGCCCTGTACTAGTAAGAACTTCTAGTATTGGATTTTTAATTTTTACAGTAACAGATGTCATTCTTATTTTTTTTTTTCTTTTTGCAGCAGCTGGAAATCATGTTTCCATGATGAAATTTCACTGACTTTCTAATTGGCTAAGTCGCTTATATATACACCTAGCCCTCCCTTCACAAAGGAGCTATTTTCAGTAAGATGCTATGTAATGAGAATCTGTACTATGTGAACACAATTTCACATAGTGAGTGCGCAAATAAGAGATTAATCAGTAATGGTATGTTTCATTAAAAGGAAGTGATGTTTTAAAAAACTAATAGAATGATATCTCTTCCACAGGTAGTAGAACAAGGAGTCAAGGACTAAAATTTGCCTGCTCTCAGTGTAACCGTGAATTTGGGAAGAAGTACAACCTGAATGTACATGTGCGAGATGCCCATGGACAGGGCCGTGGACCATTCAGCTGCCCCTACTGCAATAAGCTATTTAAGAACAGGAGCAGTTTACGATACCATCTTTATTGTAATCACAATATTAGGGACAAATCAGTGACAAACGTCAACCCCCAGTATGATCCTCATGATTCAACATTTTGAAGTTATGAAAATGTTGTGAATGTTCAGATCATTACTAACTTCAAGAGAATACTTGAAGCCCTTCTGATAATTTGAGTATAATTTAGTACTATCTAATATACACATTCATTGTCTGGATGTTTCTTAAAATAAACTATACTTAAATAAAGGATTTACTTATTTCTTATGTCCCACATGTGTAATAAAACTTTATTGAGCAATTCAAACAGCAAGACAGTGCTGTAACCCCTTAACTGACACATGAAAGTTAGAGCCTGATAAGAAACAAATGCTGAATTATTCTTACTGATCACTAAACTCGGGTTCTTAAACAAATATATATGACATAACACATTATTTCTATTATTTACCACTGTGGAACTGTATTTTGAACAGTCGTGTACAAAGGAAACACGTTGTAACATTAAACCATCTGTGATTGATTGAGGATAAAAGACAGTGGTTTTAAATCACTTATACATTATAACTTATACAGCCTCCTACTTTANGTAGGGTATAGAGACTGGTAGAATATCATAGAGGGAAGCACAATGGACCAATACTGGTCTAAGTGCATGGGGAAACCCACCCTCTCCAATAATTAACTATAATAATTATAATATTATAATATAATATAATTTATTAATTAATATAATATTATATAATATAATATAAATATTATAATATAATAACTAATTAACTATAATAATTAACTAACTATACAGCCTCCTAGCAGTCACCAGGCAGGTAATACTATAGAAAATAGGGCAGAACAAAGGATTTTATGTTATAGATAAATTTGTCACTAAGACTGTAAAATCATTTTAAGTTTCTCTTATGGTAGTGTGAAGAATTATATAATAAGCCAATAGCAATTTTTTTTCTGAAGTTGAAGTAAATATTAGTATTTCATTATTCCATGTAAGACATTCAGTTGGCACATTCAGTGAGTGAGTTCAGTCTGGCTTCTGTAATACAGAACTTTTATGATTGAATATTACACATTCTCTTTATAATATGAATATCCAGAGATAGGAAGTGGAAGGAAAGCATATTCATGATCACACTCACAACTTGCAGACTTGTGAATAAAAACTGTATGCAAGCAAGGGAATAGAAACATCGTAATTCAGTGGTTACGGTCATATTGATATGCTCTAATATTTGCAGTAGACATTTAAGTAGGGTATGTAGGATCACATGGCTCTAGAAGTACACCCAACCACTTGCCATAAGACAGTTAACTGAGACTGGTGGCAAGTATAAAAATGTTTGTATGAAGCATACTAGTTGCACTGTGGGTGACTGGATTTTTAAAAGTAGTCACAGTTTTGTGTTGTATTTCTGGAACTGTATAAGGTCCTGAAATGATGTAAAGGAATTTAAGAATTTTACAAACAAGAGAGAAATATACAAGAGATCACATCACATACAGTACAATTTATAATGCTCTTTTAGTTTTGTATCATTACTGTTCCTACAATTTAAGTAAAGATTTATTTTATTAATTCATGATATCTTTATACCTGTTGTTATCCATGTATTATCTTTAGGTTTACACTGTATTTTAGTTTTACTGAAACTAGAGTAATAGATCCTTTAAATTAGTATTAAGAAAGTTATGGAATATTACATTTACATCATTACCCCAGAGATATGATCCCAGGTTTCAGAAGTCAATTTAATCTTAAAGTCAGTTTTAGTATATTCATTGAAGTTTCTTATGATTTATGTTTCATTATATTTTTCTTGTGTGTTAAAATTGTTTAATTTAACAATTTGTTGTTATTGTCTTTTATAAAATTTAGGATATTTGTATTTTAAGGCTGTATTGGAATTGTTCTTGCTCACATCATTGGAACCTCCACAGAATGTCACTTTCAGCTAAATTTACTGTGTCATTTAATGATATAAAACTTCCACAGTTAAAGCAGTGTCATTAAGTAACATAAAAATCATTTAGCCCTTTAAAGCACCATGATTACTGTATGACCCGTTTGCATTAATATTAGAAAATTCTGCATTTTAACCACAAGTGTATTTATATGTTCTGTATGAATCCCAGAATAAACAGTGATCATTTCCCTAAACACCATCCATCAGTGGATTGGTGTTTGTAATGATGATACAGTATGAAGAATGCAGTCTTCTGGGATTTGGCACCGTGTATATGTGGTGTTAACCGACGTTTCGGAGGAACGTATCGCCCCCATCTTCAGGGTGAAGAAAAAGTATAAGTAAATCTGCAAGCGACAACACCGTGAGACACGATAAAGCAGACTAAAGAGTATACCGTTAGAGCAGAGAGGGAAGGGGATGAACTGCAAGTGAACAAGTGAAAGCAGTGGTGTGGGAGGGGTGGGGGAAGGGAGCCGGGACAAGCGATTTTGTGTAGGGGAGAGATAGCAAGGTTAACTGGCTGGGCTTTAACTGTGAGCTGAGNTGTTGTCGCTTGCAGATTTACTTATACTTTTTCTTCACCCTGAAGATGGGGGCGATACGTTCCTCCGAAACGTCGGTTAACACCACATATACACGGTGCCAAATCCCAGAAGACTGCATTCTTCATAGTCACCGCCGTGAAAGCCTCAAATCTTACATGATACAGTATGTTTTCTGTAAGTTCGGTACTGAATGTTTATGTATTATAAAATATGACATTATAATTAGATGCATTTCAGATTTCAAAGGGCAAACTCGCTTGTGTAAAGTGAACATACGCACTTATTATGTACAATAATTATCTAGGTAAGATAAGCACCGTACCATGGCAGTGAGTAGGGCACCTGGCAGTAAAGCTTCATGCATTCTAAATAAGTACTAGATGCAGGTGAGTGGCCAGCTTCATTCTTCAGTTGCTCTACTGCTGGAGAAAGAACCATTGGTGCCCTTCAAATTGGAGGCTAGGTGAAGTCCCAGAGGTGATGTGCATGATGGTAAGAGAAAAAAATACCTGCATCTGTGGAGATCAAAATCCCTGTTACTACTAAATTAGCTATCCGAGTTCATAGTTTCAATGTTCTAAGAACCACCTCATATATCCCATAAATTGGATTTTCACTATCTGTAATTTTCCACATACTTAAATGTTCTCGTGAAAAGTAATAATATTTTATTGTAGACATGCTCAAACCATTTAATTTAAATGCAGTTTAGTATGTTAAGCATGACAGGTGATGTTTAATTTTAATACATTCTGTTGTGTTTGATGTGGCAAAGAACTGATATTAATAGCGATGCTGTGCTTGAGGGAAGGGGGGGTAGGATGACCCACTACCAGCACTTGCAACTGTATGCCTCTTTCACGTATATAGGAAGAATTCCCTTGCTGTTACCACTGTTGTAGATCTCATAACTAATTCCCAAATTGTAATGCTCTAAGGGGAGATGCGCCTCTTTCAGGAACTGTGTCCAAGACTGTTTTCCCCCTAGGCTATTCCACCCTCCTGTATGCTGCCACCACTCCATATGGAACTATTCTCTTTGTCTGTGTTATGTTGCCACTGTAAGTGGAAATAAAATGTATAGTCTCTTCAGATGTGCATGAATAAGGTTAGGATTCAGCATATATGAATACTGTTTCCCCTTACTATTCCCTTCAGTCAGGACCCTCAACAAGTCATGTGACACTCCTATTTCTGTGCATTATTTACACTTTGTCATATACTGTTTACAAAAAAAGATATTTAATTTTCCTCCTCCACCAGTGCTCACTGATTTTCCTACTTATACAAATTTACCTATCCCTTTCCCATATTACCTTACTATTCATCTCCTGCTCAACCTCATCACTTAAGTCAGACTGAATCAGTCATCTTTGCAGAAGGTGATGCTGAAAATATACCAGAACTTCCTGAGACTGAACATACTGTCCTAAGGTTAGGTAGGAATCCAAGGTTGAAGTTCTGATACTCTTCCTACCAGGCTTCACTGTTGGTCTTGAAGTCCAGTCAGTGTGGAGTCTTTTCAGACTTTGGTCATGAGTGCAAATTTAATTTGATCATATAGGTCATTGATTGTTTTCAAAACAGTGACAACACTTCCTGAATATTAAGTGATAATACCTTCCTACTGTATTTGCAAGTATGTTCCTCCAAAATGTTTGTACCCACCTACCAGTGTCATAACCCAGGATTATGCAACACAAATCATCACTGCTGTGGAAACACAGATTCTCATATATAGCAATAACCAGTTCATGTTTATAAAACACAAGGTTCATCATTTGTTGTATGTAATGAATATCTATTCAGTTTCTACATCAAACAAAGATGGAGAAACATATAAATGTTATTATAATACTTACACTGCATACAGAAAGCATATCACAGTAAGATTGGTAGAAGATTCCTGGTTTATTTTTCTTCAGAGATTACAGTGTACAAAGTGATTATCAACAGCCATTTATTTGGATGGTTAAAAATTGACATTTGTGTGTTTCTAAAATGTGTGGTAGGTATGTTGATTGTAATCTGTATGACCAAAAATAAGTTCACTAGGAGAATTACTACTCAGCACGTCTAATATTCTACTTTTTCCACAGGTAGTAGAATATGGCCAACTGGATTAAAATTTTCTTGCTCTGAGTGTAATCGTGAGTTTGTGAACAAAAACAATCTTAGTGTACATGTGCGAGATGCCCATGGAGAGGACCGTGGGCCTTTCAGTTGTCCCTACTGCAATAAGCTCTCTAAGAACAGAAGCAGCCTCCGTAACCATCTATACTACACTCACAACATCAGAGCAAAGACAGTTTCAGAACAACAGGCATATAAGTAGTTTCACCATTGGACATCCATCTGTAATGTTCAATTTTTCAATTTAAAAAATATATAAATTTCTTACTTCTACTCGTATTTTATAGAGTAGATTGTAAATAAACAGGCAATAAAAAATGTCTTGCAAAGTTCATAAGAACTAATGTTCTGAATATATGAAAGAATTACTTAGTGCAACAAATGCCATTACCTCAAAAAGGAAAAATGTTAAGTATATGGTACCGGAGGTTAGGTCCAGTGTCCATGTTCACAGTACATACTTGCAAAATATTAAATGCAATTTTATTTATGAGCGAAAAGTGCATTCCAATAAAGTTTGAACAGATTTCTCCAAAACAGTTTACTGTAAACCAACATATGTGTAGTATATAGTACTGTTGTGGTACTGTACATTTTTTGTTTTAAACATTCTTCATTTTAGTGAAACAATATATGCATTTAGCATGAAGAATTTCAAACTTCACCCTTATGTGGTGTTTCAAATTAATGGTAGTTTATTGTTGTTTTGCCTTTCTTATATCTTTGTGTGTTACAATAATTGTAGGTTATTCAACTACTGTATCAGACAAAATGTATTAATTCTTCATGTTACCAGTATCTCATAAAATTTCATAATTTATTATGTTTTCTCATCTAAGTGTCTATTTAATGAGATGTATACACCAAGAGTCCTATGAATAATAGATCTTGGACAAACATATTTTACTTCACACTATGCATTTTTAGATTAATAACTTCACTTTATAAGGATATGTAAAATGAAGCAATAGCAATGAAAGTGTTCACTTATGAGTTTCAGTCTTTAAGAAAATAACTTTGGTTTTGGCTGTAATTAAATTGTACTTATTTATACTACATCTATTGTGCAGTTGTTCAGTGTTCATCTAACAGATATACCTTCTCATGCTTGTAGTTGATTTAGCCACTGGACCTCTAGAGTTTGTTATATTCACTGGCTCCCCTCTCTGAACCAGTCAAACCTTTTTGAAGTCCTAGTACTTATCAATTAAAATACTTTATGTCATGCAATGAATTGACTCCAGTATACATTGTTAACATTTGATCATGAGAAAGTCTTCAACAGACCTGTATATTCCACACATAATGTGCACCGAGTTCAACCATTCCTATCTTGAGGAAACGTAAAATGTGTACATAAAATCTTATGCTACTTTATATGTACAGTGTTTTTATAAATTCCGTTAATAGGTAATGCATCATTCAAAGATGTGACAAAATTAAAATAGCTGCCAGTGACAATAATGAGTCAGAATTTCATTTATGAAGATATTAAGATCAGATTGAATTCAGGGAAAGTTTATGATGATTCAGTTAAGAATCTTTCATCTTTCTATACCCAGTCTACAGACATAAGATTAAAATATGCAGAACTATAATTTAACTGTTGTTTTTTATGGGTTTGAAACTTGGTTCTTACATTAAGGGAAAATGTAGAGTGAAGGTGTTAGAGGAAAGGGCATTCAGGAAAATGTTTGGGCCCAAGAAAGAGGCAGTCATGGGAGGCTGCAGAGAGTTGCAGGATGAGGAGATTCATAATTTGTACTTTTCATCAAATGTTATTAGAGTGATCATCAAAGGATGATGAGATGGTGATATATGTAGCAAACATGACAGAGATGAGAAATTCATTCATGATTTAAGTTGGAATACCAGAAGCAAAGAGGCTGCTTGGGAGATCTAGGCATAGCAGAAAAGGTATTAAAATATATCTTAAATAAATAGGGTGTGAGGATGTGGACTGAATTTATATAGTTCTTGTGAAAACCATAATGAACTTCTGGGCTGCATAAAATGCAGAGCATTTCTTGACTAACCGATAGATTATCAGCTTCTGAACAAGAACTCTGTTTCATGGAGTTATATAATTTGTTAAACAAACATAAATATGGGGGAAAAATAATTAAATTGATGAGAAGAAAATAAGGAGAAATTGAAAGATATTTCCTTTATTTAGTGGTTTTCCTCACTGAGAAACTTATGCTGTCATCTGTCTTCAGTCTGCTTTAGTCTATACTCCAATAAGTGACCCTTTTTCCTATTATCCAATCTGTCTGTATGTTATTAATTCAGGTCACATGAATATGTAACATTAGTCTGAGGGACAGTTGTTTCCATGATTATTATGTCACTTGATTATTTATGATGTATATCAGAAAATAATTTCGTTATTTTGAAGTGTATTAATCGAATTTGTTGTGACATGTTTAAGTATGGAGTTTCAACTTAAAATTTATACTAGACTTGGAATAATTGGTATTGTGGAGTATTAATACATTTTATAAATACTGCAGTAAATTCTGATACTGTTTCAGTGCTTTCAGTCTGGATTTTTAGCTGAACTGATGAGTTCCACAGTATGATACTAATAATTTGCTGTGACTGTGGCTTTTAAAATGTAAGGAGTTCTGCAAATAATTTACTTTCACAGTGTTTGCTCAGTCTGAAAGCAGGACATTCCTTACTTAATGCTTTATTTCACTTACAGTTATAAGGTTCAGAAGCATAATTACCAACTTGACATTTGTCTGAGTTGCAGCAATTCATATGGCCACCAATTGTGCAGCTACTCAAGAACTTCCCAGCATTTTATGGGGCCTGAAGGTTCATTACTGTATTCACAAGAGCCTTTTCTTGAAATATCTCTTAACAAGCTCATTTTTTTTATGTTGAGTTTTTAGCCCCACGCCAAACCCCCCTAGCTGGAGGACCACCCCTTGTCGGCTGTCCTTGACTGCTTTTTAAATATATTCGCAGCTACCGCCCATATCTGGAAGCCATCTCCTCTATCCACAACCTGAGGACACACCATGCCTTGGTGACAAGGGACCCACATAACATGGGGGTGTTGGCACGTGTTATAAATTTGATTTTGATAGCTATATAAAAGTAGTACATTTTCATTTAAATTTTTGCTGACAGGATGAGAATTCAGCATGCTTTAATGCTGGATAAAAGAGGTGGTTACTGTACTGCGATGTAAGGTAAGCAACCATATCACACATAGGATTTGAGGTTTTCACATCTGTAGTTATTTAGAGTTCTCACCTCTGGGCTATATCGCCTTGTATTCCGTTGAAAATCAACTGACGTGTCGGAGTACATATTGCCTTCATCTTCAGGATCGTAGAATAAGTCACACAAGAAACCAGCATGAAGCAGGTAGCAAGCAGAGCTCAGGTGAAAAATAAGTATTTCTGCAAGTTAATAGTATATAATTATGTACCCTATATCACCGATATAAATCTACCATATCAGGATTTCGAAACCGTTAACTAGAAGTCAAGAGGATGGTTGAGAGGGGAGAGAAATTGTGTTTATATAGTAGTTAACTTTCTTGCCGATTGGGGTACCGCTTCCACCACATTCATCATCATCGTCTGGTACAAGTGCTGGATACAAAGATGGCAGCACAATAGTCGCACAGCAGCCGTTCGAATAATGAGCGCATCCTATGGATAACCTAAGGCCGGGCGCACACCAAGAAAATTGGCAACCGCGATTTCCGAGAAGTGTTATCAGCCACAGTTGAACACGTGTTAGTAAATGGGGCAGCGCAAATTGAGGAAACGGCAACGCAACTCGGGGGGAGACTAAGAAACTCAATTTCCAGGCAACGGAGCATGACAAACTTCACAAGATTGAGTATGACTGAGTTGCCGGGTGGATTCCTAGAAATCAGCTGTTCTATAACGCGGTACACTGATACAATTGTGTGTTAAGACGGCACGAGTAGTTGATGCTCGCGTCGGAGGACTCTCACCTAAGGTACTAGAGCTGTACGCCGTGAAGTAACTGTTGTGGAACCCTTGTAACTATGACGTCACGACAGAACTAACCCACGCTCTATATTCAGCTATTGGCGTAAAATTGTAGCCGCCAGTGCCGAGAGCTCGATCGGTAACAAGGCATTTCGTCAAATCGGTTATTGCAGTGGTTCTCAAAGTGTGGGACGCGACACCCGGGGGGGG
>NW_019744108.1:909269-910659 GCF_002891405.2 Cryptotermes secundus
TCTCGAGCTGGTGTTTTCGATTCCGGATTGTCTGTTTGATTGGACTGAGGAGACGATATTGGTGTCGAACGATTACGTGGTTCATTGCTGCTGGAGAGGAGTTGTGATCACTCACTTACCGAAGGAGTTTCTTCGAGCTGTCTCGAGTGATCATAAAGTTGGAGTCTGTTCATCTGCAGCTTACTATCTGTAATAGTTAGAATAGTGCGCAAGAACTACACATGAGTGGTCTGTCTAGTACATCGGAGGTGGGGCCGTCCCGTCTGTAACGAACTATCAAGCAGGAGAAATGACGGAACCGACCTTGTGCGAAACGCGGTGGACAACAATCGTGGCTTCCTTTGAGAGGAACCACGAAAATTTAAAAACTAATAACCCTGAATGCCAGGAGGAAATCGAACTGTTAGGCAAAGGCTTGCAAACAATAGGGCAGCTTATCCAGACATCGCCCTCCAGAAATGGAAACGGCGGCGTTTGGAGCAAAATCATAACAAAATCCGAGTCTGAAAGAACAGTGCTATGTAAGAATCTCGACGGTAAGGCTCTATTTACAGCCATGCTGCGCTTGTACGCTTCCATCCACAGTGAGTTGCGAGAGTCGCTCCTGCTGGAGCAGAAAGAAGAATCAGCTGAGGAATTTCGAGAACAAAGACGACGTAAACGAAACCCCTCAGAGGAGCAGACTAAAAAGCCAAAGCCGTCACCTAGCCCAAGGGACCCCAGGATAAAATCCCGGGTTGAAGTGCCAACGAAAAACTTTTTGCGCCCCTCAGGACAACAGAAATGGACGTCGCGGAGGAGACATCCGACAAAGAAGAGCAACCATCTTGCAGCAGGTTAGGTAGGCCTCCTCCCATTGTCCTAACCTCTGCAACTAACCTGATACAGTTGCAGAGGAATGTCAAAGGCATTACTAATGGCAGTTTTGAGTTCCGTAACACTAGAAGTGGGACCAGAATTCTCACAAAAGACATGGCGGACTTTTCAGCCATAAAGAAATTTCTTGAAGACAACAATTTGGCTTACTTTTCCTACTTTCCAAAATCAGAAAACCCATCAAAGCTGTCATCCGTCACCTCCCCCAAAATACTCCAGCGGAAGATATCTCTGACGGTCTGGTGAGTCTGGGGTTTGATGTCATTGACATCAAACAAATGACCAGTCGTCGGACTCCTCCAGAAGGAACAAATACCATCTACCTTCCCTTGTTCCTTGTTACACTTCACAGAACTGAGAAGTCCCAAGAAATCTTCCGACTGACCAACCTCTGCCACATTGCCATCAAGGTAGAGGCATACAAGGCACAAAACGGGCTCACACAGTGCTACAACTGCCAGCAGTTCGGCCACGTTTGGGCTAACTGCAAACAGCCCCCACGTTGTTTGTGGTG
>NW_019744108.1:912973-917040 GCF_002891405.2 Cryptotermes secundus
CTCGGTTGAAGGCGAAATGTCAACGCCAAGGGAAATGCAAGCAGGGGTGCCACAAGGTTCTGTCCTTTCCCCTACCCTTTTCAACTTGTACATAAATGATGCCCCCCAAACTCATGGTGTTCACATGGCCATCTTTGCGGACGACACCTGTCTATATGCGACAGATCACAAGGAGGGTTTTATTGTTAGAAAACTCCAGCGCGGTCTCAGCTCAATGGAGACCTGGTGGGAGCGCTGGAATATAAAAATTAATGAAGATAAGACTCGGGGGGTCTATTTCTCTCGTGGTCGTCGACTCCCTGAGTCTTGTCTTACTCCAAATGGAAGAAATATTCCATTTCTAAATAGTGCAGAATATCTAGGTGTAATCTTCGATAAGAGAGTGACATGGAGATTACACATAGAAATGATCAAAGCCAAGGACTTCAGAACATTCATTAGAGTATATTCCCTATTCAAAAGTGAGCGATTGAGCGCTAACATTAAACTGACCCTCCATAAATCTCTTATTAGATTCGTAATTACTTATGCTAGTCCCGCCTGGGAGTTTGCGGCAGACACCCATCTAGTGAAATTCCAGCGCCTGCAAAACAAGGTTCTCCGCACCATTGGCAATTTTCCAAGGCGCACACCGGTCCGCGAATTGCACATGGCATTCAAAATTCCATACGTATATGATTACATAACAAAATTATGCAGGCAACAAGCAGAAGTCATACAAAATCATGATAATAAGAATGTTCGCAACATTGGACAAGGCGTAGCCAGCCGCAGGAAGTATGAGAGGCTTAAACTTGGCGGCGGGTCAGGCATACGACCGTTCAAGTGACTAGACTGCCGTGGTAGTGATTACTGCTAGAAATAGGGCATAATCTATTGTACAATGCCTGGGTTGACAGAGGCCTTGTATATATTGTAAATAGAAGGTACAGATGTGAATTTGTAAATTATGTAAATACAGACAGTGGACTTTTTAAAACAGACTGACTGACAAATGACAGACCCGACCTCTCGTCAGAGAGGGCGTCCCAAATGGACAGGACAGCAACTTTCACAAAGAAGAAAACATCTGGTCATGAGCCCCAGCTGGGGCTCGACACCAAGACAGACAGACTGACTGACCGTCAGTTGTAACATGACTTTGACTTTCCTACAGGTACAAATTAAAACTGCCCTAACAAAAAATAAAAATACATATAGAAAGACTTTTGATGAATACAGGCTTTAATTATCATGAATTTCAAAATAACTAATAATTATTCTCTTTACCGGCAATTATAAAACGCTTATGCCAGAGACAGCGATGATAGTTCGGCAGCAGCCGCATCCTCTTCCAGGCAGCATTGTACACGCGCAGCTGAAAGCAGCGGCTTATATCATCCTATTGGCGCCTGTTGGGCAAGGAGCAAGCAGTTTGTCGCCAGACTCAATGGTGATCGACGGGTATGCCTGTTTGATGTTGTGTTCTTATGCATTCAACGTTTCAGTGCAGTTGTGCTGATTTGTTTACCTCTTGAAGATGACTTGATTATGAACAATTGATCATGAAGCGTTTCCTGATTAGTGATATAAATGAAGACACCAGTGCTCCTTCAACTAGTGGTGGGGAAAAAGCTACTCGGCGTGTGAAAACGAGAAAGTACAATGAGAACTATTTATCACTAGGCTTTACGAAAACTGTGATCAGTGATGAAGAACGTCCGCAATGTGTAATCTGTCTAAGTATTTTAGCTGCAGCTGGTATGAAACCTAATAAATTAAAGAGACAGCTTGAAACCAAACATCCGAAGTTTACAAATACACCAAAAGATTTCTTTTTTGTTAGAAAGCTTAGTGGTTTAAAGTCCGCCCAACATAAATTTGCTAAAACAACAAATGTGACTTCTAAGACCCTTTTTTGTCTCTTACCAGGTTTCTCATAGAATTGCTAAATGCAAGAAACCACACACGATTGCAGAAACACTGATTTTACCAACAGCGATTGACATAATATCAACAATGTTGGGTGACTCTTCTGCTCAACAATTGAAAAATATCCCCTTCTCTAATGACACAGTTTATAGAAGAATTTCAGACATTTCTAACGATCTACGTCAGCATTTAATAGAAGTTGCGTAACAAGTGCTTTACACTTCAAGTGGACGAAGCGACTGATATTCATAAAGATGCTCATTTGAGTGCGTACGTTCGCTTTGTTGGTGAGTGTAATATGCGAGAGGAATTGTTTTTCTGTGAGCCTATCTTGAAAACAGCAACATCTCAAAGCCTTTTCGACATGATTAATGCTTTCTTTAATGAAAATGGGATATCATGGGATAAGTGCACTGGCATATGTATAGATGGAGCTCGTTCAATGTCTGGATTCCGTGCTGGATTACAAGCAAAAATTAAAGCTGTTGCTCCCGAAGCAGTATGGACTCACTGTATGACACATCGGGAGACTCTGGCAGCTAAAAAACTCAGCCCACCCCTTCATGAAGCGTCAATGTTATCAAGACAAATCCTCTGAAGTCTAGACTTTTTAAAATGTTGTGTGAGGAAATGGGTGCCGAACACACTGCTCTGTTGTTTTTTAGTGATGCTCGATGGCTTTCAAGAGGCAAGGTATTAAAGAGAATATTTGAGCAGAGGAATGAGGTGTTCTGTTTTTTAAATGGAGAAAATCACTCACTGGTAGACGGTTTCAGCAAAACGGATTTTTTATTGAAAATGGCTTACCTCACAGATATATTTGAGAGACTATGTGTAAATATCCTCAGCACTTCACTTCAAGGGAATGAGGCAACTGTACTTTCTTGGAACGACAAAGTGAAGGCATTCATGAGAAAATTAGAGCTCTGGAGAAACAGTATNGTGCGTACGTTCGCTTTGTTGGTGAGTGTAATATGCGAGAGGAATTGTTTTTCTGTGAGCCTATCTTGAAAACAGCAACATCTCAAAGCCTTTTCGACATGATTAATGCTTTCTTTAATGAAAATGGGATATCATGGGATAAGTGCACTGGCATATGTATAGATGGAGCTCGTTCAATGTCTGGATTCCGTGCTGGATTACAAGCAAAAATTAAAGCTGTTGCTCCCGAAGCAGTATGGACTCACTGTATGACACATCGGGAGACTCTGGCAGCTAAAAAACTCAGCCCACCCCTTCATGAAGCGTCAATGTTATCAAGACAAATCCTCTGAAGTCTAGACTTTTTAAAATGTTGTGTGAGGAAATGGGTGCCGAACACACTGCTCTGTTGTTTTTTAGTGATGCTCGATGGCTTTCAAGAGGCAAGGTATTAAAGAGAATATTTGAGCAGAGGAATGAGGTGTTCTGTTTTTTAAATGGAGAAAATCACTCACTGGTAGACGGTTTCAGCAAAACGGATTTTTTATTGAAAATGGCTTACCTCACAGATATATTTGAGAGACTATGTGTAAATATCCTCAGCACTTCACTTCAAGGGAATGAGGCAACTGTACTTTCTTGGAACGACAAAGTGAAGGCATTCATGAGAAAATTAGAGCTCTGGAGAAACAGTATGGAAAGTGACACGCTAGACATGTTCCCTACTCTGGTGTCAATGGTACAAGACACTGATAATCCAGTGCTTCCAATGGACATAAAAAGCTGCCTACTTGATCAGCTCATAATGTTGAAAGTTCATTTCGAGAAATACTTTTGCAGTGATTCTGATGAATTTAATTGGATTAAAAATCCATCCAAAAATGCTCCTGGGCCATCATCTCTGAATGTAAATGAGCAAGAACAACTCGTCGATCTCACTAGTGATACGTCATTAAAAAATAAATTTAAGGAATTGTCTTTGTTGGAGTTCTGGATACATATTGGCAAGGAATTCCCAACTTTGAGCCAAAAAGCATTGAAGATCCNCACATCGGGAGACTCTGGCAGCTAAAAAACTCAGCCCACCCCTTCATGAAGCGTCAATGTTATCAAGACAAATCCTCTGAAGTCTAGACTTTTTAAAATGTTGTGTGAGGAAATGGGTGCCGAACACACTGCTCTGTTGTTTTTTAGTGATGCTCGATGGCTTTCAAGAGGCAAGGTATTAAAGAGAA
>NW_019744108.1:917948-920893 GCF_002891405.2 Cryptotermes secundus
ATTTCTGATATTACACCACGTTTTGATAAACTTTGTTCTCAAAAGAAAGCCCATCCATCACACTAAACTTTGACATTTAAATGTTTGATTTTCTTTGCAGAAAAAATTAAATACTTGTTAGTTAAATGTCATTTTATTTCAATACATATTTTGGTTAATTGCAAGTGCTAAACTAATTTTTTATTGTAGGCCTAATATTGTGATACTTTAATTTTTAGTAAAATAACTGCTAAATAGTATGTAGAAAAACACAAAATAAACTGAATAAAACGTCAAACATACCATGAATTCTATTTTTATAAAAAAAAAAAACAGGCTGGGTGCCTGAGAGTATTTTCTCTTGTCAGGCGGGGGGCTCAGTGGTAAAATGTTTGAGAACCACTGGGTTATTGAATTGCTCTATATCCGGAAGTTGTTATCACCGAATAAGGATTCTTGGAACAAATAAATTGATTGATTGGTTGATTGATTGGCTTCTCGCTCGGCATACCCCTCGACCTTCAATAAGATACTCCTAAACGTTGGTAATCCGAACTACGTAGGTAAGTCAATAAGTAAGTTACAAATGGTTGATTGATTGGCTTCTCGCTCGGCATACCCCTCGACCTTCAATAAGATACTCCTAAACGTTGGTAATCCGAACTACGTAGGTAAGTCAATAAGTAAGTTACAAATGGATATACAACTTAAGCAAATAAGAGTACTGATTTGAAAAATACTTTTATTTCTCAACATAATCTCCCTGTACATTGAGGCACTTGTCCCATCGTTTCACAAGCCCCAGAAAACCAGCAGCATAAATTTCTTTGGGCTGCTGTCGGAACCAGGCGTGTTCACACGGCATGGCCTACCCCATAATGCATGACAGGTTGCATGCTTTCGTTGAATAGCCTTATGAAGTTTCCTAAGGATGTTAGAGTAGGAGTCAGCATTTACGGTTTGTCCTTGAGGCTGGAATGCGGTGAGCAGTATGCCTTCGTGATCCCAGAAGACGGAGGGCATCACTTTCCTGGAGGATGGGGTCACCTTAACTTTTTTTTTTTGGCAGGCGACACAGGATGTTTCCACTGCATTGACGCACGCTTTGTCTCGGGGTGGTAATGATGAGCCCAAGACTCATCACCTGTGACAATTCGGGCTAGCATATCGTGTCCTTCATCGTGGTAGCGATTGAGATGCTGTAATGCCAGACCCATTCTTTGCATTTTGTGTTGTGGGGTCAGCATGCGCGGCACCCCTCGTGCACGTGTATATAGTAGTTTGTTATTTTTTTAAATGTTGTATTTATGTATTGCTTATGATTGTAACAAATGTTGGTAGTATACTTGTAACTTTGTAGATTTATTTTAACTTGTACTACCGAATAACTTGTCCAAGTGTTACTATGTAGCAAAACGGATGAAATATAATACAATACAATACAATAGCATGCCATGCCACGCCAGAAGATACTCTTCCTCCTCGTAGTCACCGCGTGGTCACCCCTGGTGGAAAGGAGGGCATGCATTCGTTCGTCCCACTGTTAAACTCCGATGATCACAGGTTGTTAATCAGCACCGCTGACTGCGTGCAATATTGTGAAGGCAAAGATTGCAATATGTCATGGAGGCGAAGGTACAGCGTAACATTTGTTTAGATGCGAAACGTTATAGTTATTCAGTTTTTCATTGAATTTTAGAATTATGATTTAGTGTTGGTAAAATGTAAGTATTTAGTTCGCGGTACGTATGTATAAGTTGAAGCAGACTAGGTAAAAGTAGTATCATGAATGTCATACTAAGTAGTGTAAATCGTTCACGAGCTCAAATATTATATTTGAAGAGAGTATGATTGTCTTAAATTGAATTCCTTTGTATGTATTAACTGAAGCCGAAGGATATTGTAGTTCTGTGATGCGCAAGGAACACAACCACACAGTAAATATTCCACGAGTATAATGAATTATTTACGTTCGCAAAATCGATGACTTGACGAATTGACTTGTGTGTGACGCCATGTAGAATGGTAGATTGTTGCCGACGTTTCGGAGGATCGTGCAGCCTCCATTTTCAGAAAATGAACAGTAATAGCAGTCGTGTTTGTTTATTTGTATATGTTTTAAGTGTATTGCCCATCAAATATCTCATGAATTGGGGAGAAAGGGTTTAGATGTCCATTCATGGGTGAATGATTGTTCAGTTATTGAAGTATCATCTGGTGCCCTCAATTTTCTGGTTTAGAAGTTTAAAATCAACAGATTTATTTTCACAATGCTGCTCTATGTTTCTGATTATGAAGACTCATGTTACGATGCACACAGCTCTCTGTTGTATTCAGAAAGTTCTCCTATGGCACATAATTAAATTACTAACAAACCATAGATTTGATTACCTTTCATCTATGTTTTGAATTACTAGTTTTGAACTTTTATCAACAGATAGTGCCAACTTTCTATAAGAACATTATTATGTATTGTGTAGTACATAGCAGAAGTGTAGGAATTAGAATTTTGACTGATAATCCGTTTCAGCACAGCCTGTGAGAAAAATCATACTAAGACATATTAAAAGGGTGAAACATATTCATTTGTTTTAAATATGCTAAAATGCTGCTGTGGGAAAGTTAATGGAAAAGCTGAACTGTGTAAGAGTCAAATCTTTGTTCTTCATCACTTCAGCTCATGTATGTCCAACTTTAAAGCCACCTTTCCATCTATATCTCTATGTCCATCGGGCATATATTTAAGTGTGAAGTTTCCAGTTAGGGTAGTTGGCTTCAAGGCAAAAGTGATCACTATGAAATGTTGGAGTCTGATTCTGTATTTTTTGTTTTCTTAGCACATTATTATTATTATTATTATTATTATTATTATTATTATTATTATTATTAAAATACATTTCTTTGATCCAACAGTCACCCCATAGGGCTAGATATAAAAATTGTCATATATCATGTCAGAGACAATC
>NW_019744108.1:921393-922005 GCF_002891405.2 Cryptotermes secundus
AATTTTCGCATTTGGAATCCAACCATACTCAATTTATGAAGTAACTGATTTACATGCACCTTACAAGTCAGATGATTATCAATTTGTAAACCCAGAAATGTTGTAGCTTCAGCTGTTTTGAGTATTGTGTTAAGAAGCATAGTTGTTAGCGGATAATCAGTATGTATTGTTGGTGTAAACTTTATAATTTTTGTTTTGTCAAGATTTAATGCAAGAAGATTTGCCTGAAACCATCTACTCATATGACTACAAATATCATCTAATTTTATTTTTAAATTATTATAGTCCTTGGCTGTACAGACAATGCTTGTGTCATCTGCAAACATTATGACTTCAGAAAATTCTCTTATTTCAAGGGGAAAATCGTTGATATAAATATTAAAAAGTAGAGGTCCCAAGACTGAACCCTGTGGCACACCAGAGCGAACTAGCTCCAAGTCTGAATTATATATGTTATTGGTACATTTTAGTCCAACCGTTGTAGAAATAAACCCTGGACACCATAATATTGGAGTTTGAATAACATGAGTTCGTGATCTACACAGTCGAATGCCTTGGCTATATCACAGAATATGCCGACTGTATATTCTTTTCTGTCCCAAGCAGTTAGTA
>NW_019744108.1:922307-943233 GCF_002891405.2 Cryptotermes secundus
TGGGAAATGTGAACACATACTTCATTGCTGAATGTGAATTAGTTTTCTTTATATTAAGATTTTCAGTTATTGATGAAAAAAATGTATTAAAATTATGTGCTGCTTCATCCTTACTTACTTTTTCGGTATTGTGTTGGAATGATTTTGGTAAACTATCGTTATTGTTGCTATTTTTCCTTCCTGTCTCCCTATTAATAATACTCCATGTAGCTTTTATCCTATCCTTAGCTGATGCAATTAATCTGTTGTAATGTAGCCTCTTTGCTTCCCTTATTACTCTTCTTAATATACTACAATAAGTTTTGTAATATGTTTTGAAACTGTTACTTTGATTTTTACTAAGAATATACAAAAATTCTTTACGTCTACAGGAGGTACGTATTCCCAGTGTTATCCATGAATTATCATTATCCTTTTTACTTATATTTTTCTTAAGAAAACATGATTCATATATAAGCAGGTAAGTATTCAAAAATATATTATATGCTTCATTAACTTCATTTGATTGATAAATTTTTTCCCAATTTTCATTGCATATTTCATTTTGAAATTGTACTAATGAATCTTTGTTTACAATTCTAATCATAGTACCATGAAGCTTATGCTTGTTCAGATTACTGATATTCTTTAATATAAGACGTTGGGTGTCATGATTAGACAGACCATTGGTAATCGGGAGTACATCATAAGAGTTTTTCCTTTTATTATCAATAAAAATATTATCAATTAGGGAACTATTGTTCTGAGTAATTCTGGTTGGTAGCTGGACAGTATTAAAAACATTAAATGAGCACAACAGTAAGAGGAACTGAGTCTTATGGACAGACTCGTTTAAAAAATTTACGTTAAAATCTCCAGTTATTATAAATTCCATTTTTGTTTTATGTAGGAAATTAAGTACTTTTTCCAGTTTCTTCATAAAATAATCAAAATTGCCACTAGGTGACCTGTATACACATAAAACTAGTATATTTTGTTCTTCAGTATTGATCTTAAGCGCACACATTTCTATATTCTTTTCATTACAGTATTGTGTTAGATCAATAGGAGTAAATTGAGGTGCTACACAGTTTGTCTAATTTATGTATTCTTTGATTATGTTAGATGTGATTGTTATTAAATCTATATATTCTCCTTGACTTTATCCGATTGTATATTTTACAGTTATGGATGTAAATAAATGAAATATGAAATATCAGGCAACTGTTTAAATTCATCTCCGTCCCCATAGCTAACAATGCTAATCACATCACTGAAGTCTTTAACAAGTTCACAGAAGAGGATAAACAAAACAAAAGTTTTACAAAGAGAAATGTAAGGCAAAAAAAAAAAAGTAAAGTGATACCTGTACTTAATTATTCACTATACCATGAAGACATATGGGGAGGGGGAGTGGAGGTATAGCTCTACCATTCTTAACCTCAGCTCTACGCGGAGGTGAATAGATGGCTGCCCCTACTGCTTTGCCTCTGGGTGAACCCCCCCCCGAGTGCTCATTGGACAGGAGGCTGAGCAAGCCCTAGATCTGGTCTGGACTTCATGGAGAGTAGAAAGATCTTTTGCCTCTGCCAGGAATTGAAGCCCAGTTGTATATCCCACAGCCTAGTTGCTATACTGACTTCAGCTTCATTATTTCTCTGAAACTGAAACAGACAGTTTTTAATTATGTTTCCTTGTTGACTAGAATTAATTGTTCTTTCTCTAAGAAGGAAGACATTTTTAGGTGTCAGTCTAGTGGGTTTAATTTGTGACATAAGTTGTATTAATAAACTGTTATAATTATTTTCAGATTAATGTAATTATAACATCATGGATGATGAATTTGACGATAAAGGTTGGGATGGAGACATAGGAGATGGAGAGGTTAGTAAAATTATGAGAATTGCCTCAAGTTTTATAGTACATAATATATTATTTTATGTATGAAGTAGCTACAATAGTTATCACCACTTCTTTTCAACTTTGCTTTAGAATATGCACTTCAGAAAGACCACAACCCCCCATAAAAAAAGAAAATGTCAGATTCAATTGGAATGGGGCATTTCAGTTTTTGATCTCTTCTGGTGATATTAATTTATTGGGCAAAAACATAAATGTCATGAAGAGAAACACAGATGATCTAGTAGATGCTAGTAAGGAGATGTTTTATAAATGATACAAAGAAAATTAAGTACATATTAAGCCTTAGAATGCAGGACAGAATTTCATTTCATTTCATTTATTCACCTTTCATAAATCCTGTTAAGAGTACATTCTCATGTGGATGTGGAGATCGTCCAAGTTACAGTAACAACTAAGGATTACAGTTGTCATCCAATAGCATACACATTTGTATAAAATACTGATAAACATATACAATGTAATAAATAAGTTAATTTTACTAGTAAAAGTAATGGCAAACCTTATACAATTTGTACAGTTTTATACAAGTCTATTAATTAAAAATTCAATAGTTAAAACACAATGTCATTAATGAGTTTTGTATAACATACATTAATTATATAATAAATTGAAATAAAGACTAGTATACAGTAATATAAAGATTGTGTATATCTAAAATAAGCATCTAAAAACCAGAACACAGGCTGACAATCTTGTCTTCTTTTAATTGTAAAGCAAGACAACCACTCACATCTTAAAAAGCTTTATAACTAAAATATTCCTGTAAAGAATAAAAAGAATGTAAATATAAAAATTGTTTTAATTGTACCTCAAAACTCTTAGTGTCACGCGATATATACTTAAACTTTTGTGGTAGATTATTATAGACCTTTGTTCCTAAACAGTAAACTCCCTATTAATAATGTTGTATTTTAGCATCCTGTTTCACTGATTCATGTCCATGATGTGTATGTATTGACTGTCTTCTAGTGCACACAATCTCACTTGTCACTTCACTGCATGTTTTGGCATTACTGTGCCATTCTCAGGTGTGTTATTTACGTTAAACTATTGCACTGCTCGCCATCATGTGTCGTTTGTAAAATGATTTAAAATGTATATTTGTCATGTACTATAATAAAATATACATTTTAAATCATTTTACAAATGACACATGATGGCGAGCAGTGCAATAGTTTAATGTAAATAGCACACCTGAGGATGGCACAGTAATGCCGAAACATGTAGTGAAGTGACGAGTGAGATTGTGTGCACTAGAAGATGGTCAATACATACACATCATGGAAGTAAACTCCCTTTTGGTATTTACTCAGATTTACAAGAGACTGATGGAGATTATTTTGCTGTCTGGTATTTATTCTATGACTCTCTGAATTTACTATGAATTTGTTTCTGTTTTTTTTTTTTATCACAAAGAGCATAAGAGATAGTATGTACTGAGATGCCAGAGGTAAGATTTATAATTCTCTAAATAAGTTCTTGCACGAATCCCTCCTTCTGTGTCCCAACATAATTCTAATTATATTTGGTTCTAAAAATTTTTATACTTTGGGATGAGTTACCCCAAAAAGGTAAACCATAATTTATAATATAATTAAAATAAGAGTGATATAATATGGCAGTGTTTCCCAACCTTTTTGATGCCGCGGACCCCCTGTACCGAATGTTAATTCACCGCGGCCCCCATAAAACCCAAAATGGAAATTTTTAAATTTTACGAGTACATATTGTGGCGTGTTTTGTGTGTCACGCTGCATATAAATTCCCGTGAGTCTCAGATTCTGTAGAACCTTTATTGTTCTTCACTTATACACTCACACGCTTTGCAGTTGTCATCACTTGCAGTGTTACAAATACTGCTTACAATAACTCGGCCGACACTGGACTGTCCTCTCTGGCGGCTGTTCCAAGACTCTCTACTTCGAAGGCTGGATGAAGACTCACTTCTTAGAAGGCTCGATGAAGACTTTCTTCTAAGATGGCTATTCCAAGACTGACTGTGCGAATGCATTCAACCCCGCTATATAACCTCGGTCGCTGCTATGCAACAAACCCTCTGTTATAACCATGGAGACTCCTGTTAGTACTACAATGGATCGATTGTTGTTTCCTATGCAACGGTCTATTCTAGCGTTTCCATAGAAGTGACTCTTCTGGATTCCCGACACGTTACATTGCTCCCTTCTAAAGGTTGTTTGTCCCCGAACAGCCTAAAGGTTCTCCCTCGGTTTTGATTCCGCGGTGATCTGCTTGCAACATCTGCATTCGGCCGTGGTGTCCCTCGCGCATCTTATTGCGCCGTTCATTTTGCTGCATCCGCCCCTCTCTTCAGTTGTGCTCGTCCCGAGCACTCCCATAGCCGAGAATTTGTGATCTCGTTGTTTTACATTCATCCCTCACTTTCATTCTTCATGCATCCTTGTTGGGGAGGCCGGTACTTCTATGTTACCGGTTCCTCCCATAACGGCCGTTTCCCTTTTTCCGTTTTGGAGGGGGTCGACCCCTCCACAGTGCCCAGTTCTTGTTTCTCCATGCCCTGCTGGGGGCCTTGGGAATTTGTTTCAAGTTTTCCGGACCGTAGATCTCATGTAATTTTTCTCTCAGTTTCCCTTCGCTTCCCAGTAGAGCTCGCTCTCCCGGGCTCCACTCCCAGATGCTGTCCGTCGTTTTCCTCTTCCTCCTCCCGTGTAGGGACTCCTTGCCGCGCCGATCCTTTGTGCCTTTATGGTGCGTCCTTAAATTGTTCTTGAGCAGCCCTTCTCTCCGCGTTGCTCGCCCGATCGTGGTCCCGATGCAGTTTCTCCTACCCACGCTTTTCTTGCGCCAGGCAATTCTTGGATGGGGCGTCTTTCTGCCGGTCTCCTTTGTCTGCCGTGCCACTTTCGCACGGGGGCTCGTCCATCTGTGGGCGACGGCCAATTTCTTCCGCTGGCATCCGAAGGTTCCTTGGGGAGTTTCCTTCTTGGGGGCATTTCTCCATCGTCGTGCCACTGTCACGCGACGGGATGTCGTTTCTATTGGTGTCAGCTCTTCTTGCCAGGAGTTCATATCGGCTTTCAACCTCTTGGCTCACATGGCGGCCATTTCTTCTCGCCATGCTTTCTGCTCGGCCATCATCTGTTTATGCCAGGCGTCAGCTTTTATTTGGTTGGCCTCCATTAAGGCCAGCAATTCTTTCTTCTCCGCCTTCCTTTCCTCCATGTCAGCTTTTCTATTGGCCTCGTTGACATCCAATTTAGCCAGGAAATCTTCTTTGGTGGCTCTGAATTCTTTCAGCAGCAGTTCCATCATCTGCTGCATCTCCATGTTATATCAGTGAAGTACTCGACGCACAAAAATTCGTTTGTGGGTGTTTAAGTCCGAATCTTGTCGGTCACGTATATAAGTCTTATCCCACTTCTGACACCAATGTAGCATGTCGGCAGTCCAGAAGAGTAACTTCTATGGAAACGCTAGAATAGACCGTTGCATAGGAAACAACAATCGCTCCATTGTAGTTCTAACAGGAGTCTCCATGGTTATAGCAGAGGGTTCGTTGCATAGCTGCGACCGAGGTTATATAGCAGGGTTGAATGCATTCGCACAGTCAGTCTTGGAACAACCGCCAGAGAGGACAGTCCAGTGTCGGCCGGAATATTGTAAGCAATATTTGTAACACTGCAAGTGGTAACGATTGTAAAGTGTGTAAAGTGTGAGCGAACGAAATAAACTCGCTATATCAAAGAACGGCGTGAACTTATTTGTAGCGTGACACACAAAACACGCCACAATATCATAAAAATGAAGCAGTAACTTAAAATTTTACAACACTAAATGTGTCATTTATGACAATAAAATAGTGTTATAAATGGAGATATTCGGAAGATTACGAACATATCAATTAGGCGTAATATTATGAATTTAACACTCACCTAATGTGATGGCTGGTGCTGTTTTTCAGACGTCAACTTTCGAATGTCAGGATCAAGACTGGATAATTTCAGACGTAGATCTGGCTCCACGTTAAGTCTGTTCCTATATCTGTTTTTCATGTATACAAGATGAGAAAATGTTGTCTCGCACAGATATGTAGTGGCAAATGGCAACAGATGTCTTACAGCCCTTTTGGAAATTTCAGGGTAAACAGACCTAGCTTGGAACCAAAACTCCAGTAACGGTAACGAAGGAAACAGCAATTTGAACGTCGAATCACAGGACAGCTCGATAAGTTGCTCTTCCTCGGCAGAAGGAAGTTCAAATTCAGAGTCTACAAAGGGATTTTTCATCCAGTCGTTATTTTCAAGACCAAACGGAAAATACAGACGTAGTTGAGACGCCAATGACCTCATATGTTCAATCATACTTTCAGCAACATCACTAGAAAGGGGTTGTTCACTGGAATCAATGAAATCACTCAGCATGTGAAAGGAATCGTATTTTCCTTTCTCGATACGGCTGCACCACAAATTTAACTTCTTGATTGTTGCCTCTATCTTGTCTTGCACAGAAAACACGGTGACAGATGTACCTTGAAGGCTCGAGTTAAGAGTATTCAAGATGTTAAAAATGTCCGCCAAGTAAGCAAGAGAGGAGAGCCATGCGAAATCATTTAAATAGTGTGTTAACTGAAATTTAGAGTTTATGAGGAACAACCTTACTTCGTCTCGAAGCTCAAGCAACCGCGTCAAAACCTTACCCCGGGACAGCCATCGGATTTCTGAGTGCAATAATAAGTGTTCGTGATCACTTCCCATTTCATTACAAAGCGCAGAAAATAATCAGCTGTTAAGAGGACGGGCTTTAATAAAATTGACAATTTTTACTGCCTTGTCTAGAACGATTTTCATTTTGGAGGGCATACGGCATGCAGCTAATACTTAGCGGTGTATGCAACAGTGTGACCATTTAACAAGAGGTGCGACTTTCTGGATACGTGCGACCAAACCATTATGTATTCCCGACATTGCCTGAGCACCATCTGTGCTGATACCTACACATTTTTCCCATTGAAGTGTATTTGTAGTTATGAAGTCATTGACAACTTTGAAAAGGGCTTCAGCAGTTGTATTAAGAGGTAACGATTCACAGAACAAAAAATCTTCACAAACTTTATTTTCGTGTTCATATCGCACCAAAGCTACCAAATTAGCATTATTTGAAATATCGTGGCTTTCATCCAACTGCAACGCAAAATATTCACTATGACGTAACCGTTCTAGCAAAATATCTTTCACATTTTGAGCCATCTCATTGATTCTTCTTTTCACAGTATTGTCAGATAACGATATTAGAGACACCTCGTTGGCATGTTTTTCACTAAACAAGTTCTTTGTTATCGTTTTTGTAGCAGGCAAAATTAAATCTTCCCCGATTGTATGGCGTTGTCCATTTCTAGCGATCAGAAGGGCGACTTCGTAAGAGGCAAGAACAGCCTTTTCATTTTTCGTTCCACATACAATGTCCTTAACTAAATTCTGTGAACCACAAAGTTGCAGTTTCTTATTTTGAAAATATTCTATTGGCTTATTAACTGATTCGCCATGTTTCGTTTCAAGGTGGCGTCTCAACTTCGACGGCTTCATAGATTCATTCGATAACACTTCGCAACAAAGAACACACTGTGGTCTGTCTTCGCCGTCTTTATTCAGAACGGAAAATCCCATTTGCAAATAAGATGGACAATATTTGCGTGATTTTTTGAGGGAAGGAACTTTATCTGCCCTGGTACTATTTTCGACAACACTAGATCCACTCGGATTATCGTCTGTCTTACGTTTCAATGATCCACACTTTAACCACCGATCCATATCTAAATAAGATCGTGAACAAACTGAAAATCAGAAGTTTCGTTGTGAACTCAATTATTTGAACAAAAGCAGAAAAACTGAATATTACACCGAGAAAAACACACTTGTATAATATTATAAAAATTCACTGCACAAAAACTAAAGAAACACGGGTTGTTCGCTCTGCCTCTGAAATGAATAAGAAACGTGGTCAATGGTCCCAGGTTTATTCCCAACCAAAGAGGGATGGATTTGGTGGGGGAGGAGGGGAGAATTGTCGCACAGCAGGTGCTAGGACAGCAGTCCACCCTGAAATGTGGGTCTGAGATGCAATGGGCCGACCAAAAGAAAATGTCCTTGGAAAAAGCTACACAAATCGTTGGTTATTCACCTCTGCTTTACAAAGGGAAGAAGTAACGGTACCAACAGTCCCGTTAAATTTTGCTTCAACCATGGGCCTCAGGAGCCAGAGATATACATTGCAAATATCCCAGGTGTGAGGAACATGATAAGATAAAGTTTAATGAAAATAAACTATCCCGCGGACCACAGGTTGGGAAACACTGTAATATGGTTTACATAATTGCATTCATGGAAGACAGATTAAATTCATGGAGTGCTTGTCATTCAGTTCAGAACATTTTGGCGTCCCATCTGTCAATATATATAAAGATTAGGATATATTGTCGTGTGATTGAGTGACTACAGATAACGTTTAGATTGGTAATCAGATTTACTGAACACTTACAGAATGTAACTACAAATAACGATGTCAGTCCCACTGAGTTACACACTCCAAAGATCACTATAACTACATCATACATAATGTCTTCTCAGTATTCAGTGCTTGTTATATAGCCCTGGCATGGACCGCACAGAAAACTTTTTTTTTTATAGGTGTGAAATTTTCTCTTGTCATGAAGGCTATAGATTTAGGGTAGCTGAATTTAAGGTGCTGAAGAGATTATTTTTATCCACAAGTGAGGAAGTAACAGGAGACAGTTTGTAGTTTGTACACCACTAACATTAAGGAATCAACATGGATGAGATGGGTGGGGCATGTAGCATGCGTGGAAGAGATCAGAATGAGGCAGCAACTCTGAAGGAAAGGGACAACATGGGAGAATTGGATGGAGATGGGAGGATAATATTAAAATGAATATTAAAGAAAGCATGTGATGATGTGAACTTGGTTCATCTGTATCAGGAAAGGACCAGTGGTGGGCTATTGTGAACATTGTACTGAACCTTCATATTTCACAGAAGGTGAATCTCTTGAGTGGCTCTTGGCCTTTCAAGAAGAACTTTGCTCTTTGGAGTTAATCACAGCATTCAAATTTCGCTTGTTTGGTTGTAGTCTGTTGCTTTTGACCCAAAACTTCCATAATAAATTTTGTTTTCAGTATGCTTACATACATTATGAGGCCCTTGATCCTGTCTCAGAAAAGTCTAGGAGTACCTGAAGCTTATATATTTTTAGACTGTATTTTTTTGTAATCACAGGCTATTATTTATAGTGTGTCGACGTCTCACACCCCTATGGGCCTCCAGGGATCGCGGGTGTGGGAACCACCCACAGTGAATCAAGAGCTAGCCAGTCAAAGACTAGGAACCAACCAATGCTAAACATTGGCTGTTTATTAAGCAGGGGTGGTTGCTTAGCATTGGTTGGTTCCTAGTCTGTGACTGGCTAGCTCTTGATTCACTGTGGGTGGTTTCCACATGGGGATACATTGTAAAGCCCACACATATAATTTCCAAGTTTCCTAAGTAAAGTTTCTTCTGTTGTAATAGTCTGAAGGAGGGGAAGAACCAATGGAAAGCCCACAGGAAATTTTGAAAGAATGCCTAGAGAAGTTCAGCACACCTGATTACATCATGGAACCCGGCATCTTCACTCAGTTGAAGAGGTCTGTATACAAGAATTATGTTCATACAAAATCTGATTGTTATGGAAGAGATCCAAAATGAACCAATAAAAAATCTTATTTTGTATTCAGATGTCTGTAAAGTAAGCAGGGATTTAGTGTCTTGAAATACATTATCAAGTAAAAGTGCAATGAAGGAAGTGAAAGTACTGGAGAACTTCTGAACATGTTAATTGAGGGAGCAAAATACAGATTTATTTCCACCCATAACCAAAGTAGTAAACATGTTAAGTTTTCTCTAGACACTCTAGCAAACATGATGAACTGCAATAGCTCAGTCAATAACATGACTGGCAGCAAGATGGATAAGCCACACCATCAAAGCTAGAACCATTCTTTTCCCTGCAGAACAGGCTCTGTGACACCCAGCTTCCTGTCAAGTGGATACTTAAAGCTCTTTGCCATGGCTTAAAGCAGTTGGAGCATGAATTTAGCACTCACTGCTCTCCAGTTCCAGGATCTAAAATGTGTGGAGCTCTACCTTCATGACCTGTTTACATCTTCATGGCATGATTCATGAGCACAGGAACAACAACTTTCTGTTTTACCTCCTCCAGATTCTGTGTATTTCATGTAGTCTTTCTAAGCATCGGGGGCACGCAGTGGCGTAGTGGTTAAGACACTATGCTACAAGTTGGAAGGTTGCGGGTTCAAATACTGATGAGGTCATTGGATTTTTTTAATTGACCTAATCATTCCGGCCGCACTATGGCCCTGGGGTTCACTCAGCCTCTAACAGAAATGAGTACCAGGAATTAAATAAATAATTTTCCTGGGGAGTAAAGCACGGCCGGCACATAAGGCTGACAATCTTACCCCTATCTTTGAACCAACTGTAGATAATGTGGGTCCCTCAACGTCTCACAACCCAGTGGGCCTTCATGGCCTGTTACAGGGATAGCTTTACTTTTGCTTTACTTTCTAAGCATCTGAGCAAAGTACAGAAACATAAATATAGTTCCATTTTATGGGTGTTGTCAAGTTACTTCACCATATAGGTTCAGTTTCACAAGATATTAAAAGAATAGTATATCATACTCCTTTTCTCCCTAGTCCTTTTGCTCTTGCCTCCCCCTCCTCCACAAGAATAGTGAATTGTTCCCAAATCTACTGCATTTAATATTATCAAGAACAGAAAAAAAAGAATACTGTTATGGTGGATGCTGTAAGCATCTTTGCATAGGTGTTTATATGAATATCCTTTACATTTTGAATTCCAGAAACACAGATGGAGTTGATAAAAATGTAGACATTTCTCACAAAAATCCCAACCACTTAATATCAACACCATGCTTCACTGGATACAAGGCTCAGTGTGGCAGGAAGTTGACCAGTTTATGAGGCAAGTTGCACAACAATTCCATATATGCTGAGACATTTCATTGCCAGTTTCCAGGTGGCACTGATGCATACATCACAACCACCTGACACTGAAACATTTCTTTTGAAGTATCCAGACATATTTTGCAGGCTGCATTGTTATTCATGTCACTACTTATATCAGGGTTTATAGGACCTTTTAGATCAATTTTAATATTTTCTTCCCATCTAAACCTAAGTTGCCCATTTTGTATGGATTTCTCATCTTTCCTGTGCTGTATGTTTTACCAGTCTCATTCATATTTATATTCACATTTATCCTCGTAATACTAGGGAAACAGCACAACTTAGGAAGCCTCTCATATATAATTTTCTCTGTCCCCCTGTTATTTCCCTCATCTTTAATCCAAATATTATGTTCAGCACTTTGGGAAAATTAGTTGTATGTTGTAGCTAAGATCTAAAAGTTTGTGATGATGGTATATTAATACTAAGGGCTAATGTTTTATATTCATGACATTGTAATGGTGGTATCTGTATGTATTGGTAGTAAACAGAGACATTATAATTGTGGTTTCCACATGTATTGTCATGTCCTTCTGAAGATGGTCACTCTGACCGGAACATGTAAAGGATGAATTATTAACGAAAGGAAAAACATTTATCACCTACACTGGACAGCATTAATGATCTTTTGTATTATTGCTAGTGTGACAGACCAGGATGAACCAAGTTATATTAATACAGTTGTTGATATTTTGGACATTGTCCATTGTCCTGTTTTTTATTTAAAAGCAATGTTTGAGAGACTGGATTCTGTCTCCGTCCTCAGATAAAAGCCTACTCAGTTGGTCCCAATTTATAGAACTAGCCCCTATCTCTGGACTAGCTCTATCAGTTTGGGCCCAACTGAGTAGACTTTTACCTGAGGGCAGAGACAGAATCCAGTCTCCAAAATGTTGTTTTTAAATAAAAATCAGGATGATAGATAATGTCCAAAGAACCAATAATTGGTATGTTATAGTTTTGAATACTGGAAGTATATAAAATTCTCAAGTTTCGAGTACATGTATTGTCCAGTGTGAATTTGCATACTTCAGCAGTCTTGATCCTGTTTCCAGATACAAATATTGTGAAGATAATCTCACTACAAATATGAAACTGCATAGAGTCATAAATGATCATTTCTTCTGTTTTCTTTAAATACTTTTTCCAACATTGAACCACACTTCATCAGGCAATGTAGGCAAATGTTATGATCAGGTGAAGCCTGGTGGTGGGATTGACTGTAGCTGGAAACATACAAACCAGGATTTGGGGAAATAGTAGTGAAAAGGCGGGGATATTTTATCTTTGCCAAGGTACACTGTGTGTCTTAATTATAAAAATGTTTTTGTAGGTACTTCCAAGCAGGTGGAAATCCTGAGCAAGTTATTGAACTTTTGTCTCACAACTACAGTGCTGTGGCACAGATGGCGAATCTGCTTGCTGAGTGGCTTATTCTTGGAGGTGAGCTAAATTAAGGATGTATTAAAAATAAAAGGAATGCATATAATGTAGTGGTGAAGTGTAGTAGAATTATGATCACATCCAGTCCCTGTCCCTCTCAATTGCACTTTCTTCATCACTCCCACGAAATAATCACACTTACCTCTCTGAACGCCTTCAACCCAGTCAGCATATAAGAAATCATGATGTTACATTCTTAACTGTCCGGGCAAGTGGCTTGTTTTGTATGCTGTTATAAATTTTGAAGTGGTGCACAGCATCAGCAGTTATAATTATGATACCCAATCAAGTCTTCTTGAATGTTCAGCTAACTGAGTCAAAAATACAAATCTGATATTGCAGGGATTGTTTTTATTTTTGAAACATTTGAATTTTATATTAGCAGAGCTGATTATCTCAGAAAATGGAAGATTTTTCTAGTTACAGTATGATTTGTTTATTCAGTTTAATTCTTTATCATTAGTATTATCTCTTTAGCTTGATGCATAAAACAGTTTTGTCCTGTGCTCTGCCTCTGCTGTGTCAGAATCATGCTAGTTGTGTGTTGACAGGATTTCACTAACTCCCATGGCTAGTATGACTGTTAGTAAAGTTATTTTTTCTGTGTTCCTTAAACCCTTTTATGGAAGACGAAAATTCTTTAATTGTTGTGACCTTTTTTCTGGTTGATGTCATCTAAAAACTACAGATCAACGAGGCAGAGTACACGTATTACATCTCACAACCTTATGGGTCTTCACGTCCTGTTACAGGGATAGCTTTACTTTACTTTACTTTTACTTAATTAAAACTTTTCCCCTCTGGAAGAATGACGATATGTCATTTATTTATTTATTTATTTATTTATTTATTCACTTCACATCCATGGATCATTATACATGACACAGGACAAGTCAAAACACTCTATAATCCAATACAACGATACGATAAGACAGTACAGTGATACAATAATAGAATAATAATAAGAACAATATAATTTTATACTAATATAATAATTAAATGATGAGCACTATATTTATCAGTCACAACACATCAAATTTGAGTATAGATTAACAACATGTTTCGGCTATTTAGCCTATTTAACCTATTTGGCAGGGGAAACCGAAGTACTCAGAGGAAACCTCCCCCAGTGCCAGTTTGTTATCACAAATCCCACTTGTTCAAATCACAGTGGTGGGAAGCCAACGACTAATCACTTAAGCTCTGGCGCGGCCTATAAATTGATGTTGGAGAGTATGGTCATCTGTCGTTATCCGGGTAGTTCCAGCCAACACCTCCTGCTATCCTGTTCTCTGCAAGAGTAAAAAAACAAAACAGAGCAGAAGGTATTCCCACATATATGTTATTGTAAAGATGTAAGTCATTTATTCATTAAGTATATGATAACTAGTAATTATGATTTGATTTATCCCCAACCACGAAAAAGTCTTCTACCCTATAAAAACAATGATCCAGCAAGAATGTTTTCAGAGTCTTTTTGAATTTGTGTAGTACTGGTATCTCTTTAATATATTGTGGTAACTGATTAAACATCCGACATCCTATATTACTAAAGTTGTTGTTGTCAGGTAAGACCCAGTGATGTTCTTCTTCTTCTGATCTTGCTTAGGTTATTTCTCTGGAGGGTCATATTTCTTCCCTCCTGTCATCAGTTCAGATACATATGAGGTGTTCTGCATGCAGCTTCAGACTGTTTGCCCCAGTGGTGTCTGCACAGTTTGTCTCATTAAATCTCATCAATACAGTACAGACCTGAGTGAGGAGGTGACTGATTGAATATCAATAGCACGGCTCTGAAGATATGAATAAAAGGTCTATATGATTTACTGGCCATCCATTCCAAGCCTCTCACACAACAGCCCCAGGGTTTATCATCCTCCCACCTTCATCTTGGATCCTACAGGGAAGTCGCATGTTTGTGTAATGTGTCATCTCAGCAGAAATATATTTGAAGTTATGCCAGCATTATCAATTTGGGAACACAGACCTATATTACCAATGGAAGCCAATGGAAGAATTCATGGTCTGTGGATAGTAGATTTGTCTTAGTGACAGGCATGTACAGAAGAAACTGATTGTATGGAATGATACCAGCTCAATTTCTGTCCCCTCTAATAAATTGAGGGCACCAATGGTAGTGGTCAGAAATTTCAGTTCATTCCACTTCCAGTTTTCTTCTGTCAGTCAGTGCCAGAGTTGTGTTCTAAATAGTGTGCTACTCTGTCTTATGTTTATGAACCTGTCACATAAGTATTTCTGTTTCTAATTGTCCTGTAGTCATTCCTGAAGGTTATCATTTGCCATCTCTCCTTTACTGTATACTGACTTTAGACTATCCTCATACTTGATTCCATGGTGCTTTCCTTTTGCTTTATAACACTTTACCTAATTCTGATTGGTCGTCTGTTCTCAGTGAAAAGTTTGTTTGTTTAACTGGTGCTGGTAATAGAAGCTCGTGTAGACAGATATTTACCACTTTAAAAATTCTTCCTCTATCATCCTTATACATTTATTCACTTTTATGCTTTGTGGTACTTAACATGGATCAATATCAATTTGTATCTGATGTACATAACAGAGACACTAGACAGGGTTTTAACCTTAATCTTTATCAACCTTCAACTCATTTATCATTATACCAGAGAGGCTCGTATTATATGGGCATTAAATTATTCAATAGTCTTCCATTAAACCTGAAACAATTATACAGAGATGTCAAACAATTTAAATTAAAGATAAAGGAATTTTTGTATAATCACTCATTTTATACCTTGGAAGAGTATTTTGTGTATTTTAATTGAAGGGTAATTTTGACACTGATCATACTCATGAGTTTTAGTTGTATTATTTATCTATATTTGTACATTGACTTAGTACTTTTGTACTGTTGATTTATTTAATTATTTGTACTTTATTTATTATACTTTGGAAGCGAATTCTGAGTATCCTTATGATGTAGTATTAATCTGATATGGTCATATTCATATAATTTGTACAAAGCTGTTAACAGTTTCAAATTGAATCTGAAGAATTCTAGTCTTGTTACTCATGTTATGTATTGGAAGAGTATTTTAAGTATTTTTGATAGGAAGGGTTGAATTGATACTCGTTATGTTTTTATGATCTCAGTAGTATTATTTAACATATCTGTATATTGACTTGGTACCTTGTACTGTTTTTATTTATGTGTTTTGTATGACTTTTCCACATCCTCTGAATGTATTTCTAGTATTGGATTTATGGAAATAAATACTACTACTACTATCTGCCATTTATAATCTCAGTGTCCCTGTGTTCGAGGCTACAAATACAGCTATGACACATATCAAATCTAAAAATTCTACCTTTATTAATGGAATGGTTCACTTATAATATACAGTGGAACCACCATTTAATGTTGAAAGCTTTAAGGTTTTCCCTCTTTTAACATTCAATTTCAGTAATCCCAAGACAATAAATTCAATTTCATATTATCTCAGTTTAAGATTTTCCTCAGTTGAAGGTTCCAGTCCATATGACCCCCAAAGAAACCATCACTAGGTGGTTCACTGTATAGTATAAATTTAGTATTTTTTTTTAATTTTATGAAACCACTTATTATTATATGCATAAACAACTTTTTACTGTTTGAATGGCTGAAAACATAAACAACAAATTAAAACAACTTGTCTCCTGGGCAGTTTTTCCCAGAAGCATTTAGTTTTGGTGAATAATTTTAGTTTTGACATCTAAATAATATTCTCATATATAGGCTGATGATTGAATGGCCCAACTGTGTCTGTCATGTTAAAAAGTAAAGTGTTAAAGTGCAAATGGAATACAAACCATACAAACTTTGTTGTTTTAGTCCACAAGCAAACTATACTGACTGAGCAACCGCCGCTTGTCAGCACATCTGTGATTTAGTGGTCAGAGTTCCTGGCTACAGATCCAGATGTCCAGGTTCGATTCCCGGAGCTACCAGATTTTCTGAGAAGTAGTGTGTCTAGAATGGGTCCACTCAGCCATGTGAGGATAATTGAGGATCTATTTCGAGGAAATGGGGCACGCGGTAGTATAGTGGTTGAGGTACAACACTACAAGCTGGAAGGTTGCGGGTTCAAATCCCAATGAGGTCATTGGAATTTTTCAGTTGATCTAATCCTTCCAGCCGCACTAGGCCCTGGGGTTTACTCAGCATCTAACAGAAATGAGTACCAGGAATTAATTAAATAATTTTCCTGGGGAGTAAAGCGCGGCCGACGCGTAAGGCTGACAGCCTTACCGCCATCTTTGAGCCGATTGTCTAGATAATGTGGGACCCTCAATGTCTCACAACCCTATGGGCCTTCTCGACCTGGTACAGGGATAGCTTTACTTACTTTGTCGAGGGAATAGCAGCTCCAGTCTAGAAAACCGAAATTAATGGCCGTAGGGATTCGTTGCACTGACCACGCGACACCCTCTATCTGCTAAAGTTCAAACAGAGTATTCTTGTTAAATTCAGAAAACACACTAAAAACCTTAACTTTCAAAATTTCATTTTTTTTTTTTTTTAGTTTTTCACCCCATTATAACTGAAGTCTTTTTTAACCTTAGACTGGTAATTCGTTTTATTTATTAGGAGTTAAGGTGACAGATGTTCAAGCAATGGTCGAAAATCATCTCAAGGATATGATCCTCAAGACATTTGATCCGAAGAAGGCAGACACAATTTTCACTGAAGAGGGTGAGGTAAGTTGTGTGCATATGTCAGGTACCAAAAAGATATAGTAATTGAGATGAATTTTTTTCTGTTTATTTGGTTAATGCAATTTGGATGAATGAATATACTGTGAAGATTTGCATTTCATTAGTAACATATGATGTCTGCATTACTAAAATTGAATCTGCAGTTGAAAAGTGTATGTTGAATTCCTGATGAGAAACAATGGCAATAATGATCTGAAGACAGTATGTATTAATGCTCTCATGACCAAATTCAGATGTACTCCACATTTGGCCCCATTATTTAACAGAATGTAGTTATTTTATACTCTTTCATGTTAAAATAACTTAGACATTTACAGGTCTCAGATTTTCTAAATCAAATATGAGAAAAATAATTTTTCAGCTTTAGTTGAAATGTTAACAAGTTAAGCGTGTATATTCCATGTTCCTATCCCTCCTGCAACAGACATTTAAATTTGTTATTATAAGTTTGTTGTGTTTACAGCCAAGAAAACCACAACATTACCACTATAGTTGAATCAGTTTGAACCACAAATATCGATAAACAACTCAGTTCACGTTTCATTGTATGAGGGTAATAAAAGTAGCTCATCAGTACAATAATTATTATGTTGTATTTACACAGACACCTGCCTGGCTAACAGAAATGATTGAACATCCCACATGGCGCTCTCTCATCTACCGTCTGGCTGAGGAGTATCCAGACTGCCTCATGCTTAACTTTACTATCAAGGTTTGACCATGTTGCTTTGCATTTTGTTGGCTGGTGGCCACTGAAATAAAGGCCTTGGAAGTGTTGCAAGGGAATGTTGTGTGCATTCTTTGCACGAAGTGCCAAAAATGTGCACATAATGAAGAGATATATCTTGACACCGACCCACATGCTTCGACTGTGAAAATACAAAACAAACTTTTTTTTTTTGAGCTCAAGGGGTCTTGAAAATCGTTAAGAAAATTTAAATTTCTTTTGTATTAAGCCACAAAAATCTCTGCTTTACGTGTAACTGAAATTTAGCTTAGCCACTTATTGTACAAAACATTTTACAGAACTTAAATATAGATTTCTTGAAGATGCAAACATTTATTTGAAACATTTTTTGATGGTGTGTATATTTAATGAAACCCAATGAGAAGATCATGTACTGCTCAGCAGTACTCTTTGTTGCTCTCCATTGGCAGTCTTTAGAACTTCTTTGTGTACATGCTTTGACTGAAACCTTCTGTAGTTTCCAGAATACAGAGTGAATACTGTGAATAAGTATGGTATGCGCCAAAATATACAGTACTGAAATGAAAAGTCATCCTGTTGATACCACTGTGTATTCATGTGAAGGCCCCTTGCATGACAGAACTTTCTCAAATCCTGGAGAAATGGTCGGATCAGCATGTCCCTGTAGCATTCTTGGGTGACGGTAAGAGCATTGCCTTCCTCATCCTCAATGAAATAGGGGCCTAATATACCATGTGCTGAGATGGCAGACCATATCGTCACCTGTGTACTATGTAACAGTTTCTGGACGATAACATCTGGCCACTCAAAACCAAGGAAGCGAGTTGTCTGGCGACCACTTCCGTATGATCAGAAATAATACTCAACTATGAATACTTTTTCCTCTGTCGAGACACCCATTTCCAGCAACAGCTGCACAACACAACTTCCTCTTCACTATTGAGAACACGTGTGGCTGGAGCTATGCCCCATCGACAAACACACATGCACGTTCAAGATGCGCGAGTGTCAGTACTGCATGTTTTGGCACATACTGTACATGCAGTTAACAGAGATCATGTAGTGCAGAGGTGGAAAGGAAAAACAGGAACTTAATTTGAAAACAGTCTATTTCAGAATGTGTTGTTCTTTGCCTATTGAATTCTGTTCTGCACTGAATTCTTTGTGGTGTGTATTTGAAAAGAAACATTTCTGTTGTAACCGGGAAAGAATTAACCATGCATAAAATACTTTGATATACTACTGCACAAAAAAGGAAAAGCCTATAAATGTACACTGCCCAGAATTTATGATTTGTGATTGGGATCGTAAATATAAGGGGTATGTGCTGTGCAGTATCTGTTGAGATATAAGTGGCAGTGTTAAAAGAAAAAAATATTCATGTCTTTTAGTTCTGTTTTAATGAGGTTTTACTTAGTTGAAAATGGTTATTTTTTGCAGCTTATATCTGATGCAGGATTCCAGGGAGAGATCACCAGCATATCAACAGCTGCTCAGCAGATTGAAGTATTTTCCCGTGTTCTCAAGACTACCATCTCAAGCTTCCTTCAGAATTCAGAAGACTGGCAAAACAGCATTTTGGAATGTGCAGTGAGTGATATTTAATTTACTCTTTCTTTATCTACATGCATTAATAGATCAAATTTTGATTCTTGTAGCCTGGAATATTTCTGTTTTTATAGTGCCCTCCTTATTTCGTAAGGAAAATTGGCTTATAGTATGATCATATCCATGTGCCTATGTCCCCTAAATAATTTTTCAACCAATAGACAGGTTTTCCTAAACTTACAAATGTAGAAGTGTATTGCCACATGAAACTTTCCAATCGTATACTCTTTAATTTTGAATCATCAGTAATACCAACTTGGCAGTCATGTGAACTTCTGAGGCAGAAGTGACAGTGATGTCATTTAGGAGACATGTACAAACTGTGGAGCCTGGCCATTTTACAAGAACTGTAACAGTACTTCTTTTGGCTTATTTTGGACTTCACCCATCGTCTGGTATGTAAAAGACAAAAGACCACGATGTTTCGAAGACTGGATCTGTCTCCGTCTTCAAGTGGATAGGGAAGGATAAACCTACTCAGTTGGGCCCGTTAGAAAGAGCTAGTCTCAATCACTGGTGATTGAGACTGAGTAGGTTTATCCTTCCCTATCCACCTGAAGACGGAGACAGATCCAGTCTCTGAAATGTCATGGTCGTTTGTCTTTTACATACCAGACGATGGGTGGAGTCCAAAATAAGCCAAAAGAAATACAGTATACACCATCGTCAGAATCCTTTCAGTTTCTCAGATTTGAAACTTTTCCAGCATCTTGTTTGGCTTTGTCCTGTTTTTTATCCTTTAGGTTTATAGTCACCTCTTCAGCCATTCAACCTGCATGATATTTTCGTCTCTTCATATATGAAGTAATTTCTTCAAGTATCTTATTGCCCTAAAGTTTCTCAGTTATTTCCATATTTCTGTTTTTGTCTAACCATGTGTCTTGTTTTAATAGCATCAAATATATTGCAGAAAATGGTGTGCCATGGACAGCACACATATGTGTATAGTCAGGTATTGCTGCAAGTCCTGTCCCAGGAACCCAAGGGTGGCTCCAACATGAAGCGGCTATCACAGGAGATTACACGCTGTGCACAACAGAAGTATGCAATCTTTTTATTAAATGTTAAGTATCATATTTGATATCCTAATTATTCATACGCATCACAGTTGAATGGCTAACACTCTTGTTTCATATTCTGGAGGTCCCAGGTTCATTTCTTGTGAACTCTCCATGCTTTTCCTCAGTCTCTCTAAACATTCTGAGATTACTGCCTTGACATAGCTGTCACCATCTCGTTCCATATTGTTACCTACGCACCAATCATAGTCATCCCTCCATCTCATTAGGCCTATAACCTGTGCAAGTTAGAAGAGTATTGTTAAATAAGCAAAGAATCAGTCCCTTACCCCCACAAGTGTATGAATATAACTGAAGGGATATTAGACCTCAGTAAGGGTGAGTTGAACTTCATTTATAGGCATTTACTGTTCTCGCATATTCATACATACATAC
>NW_019744108.1:943283-969552 GCF_002891405.2 Cryptotermes secundus
GCCGTAACGTAACGCTCGCGTTACTACGGTAATAAGCGAGTTCCCGCCCCGCCACTCCCCTACGCGGTGACGTAACGCGCAACGCTACGTACCCGTAATCAACTTCCTACTGTGACGTTGCACTCATTACGCAACCGGCAAGCACTGCAGCTATATAAGTGAGCTGCACAGCAGGTACCAGTCAGTTCTACTGTAGCAGTCGGCGACTTCAGTTATAAAGTAACAGTCGCCGAGTCGAGTCGTAAAGCGAGCCAGTCAGTGCGTTACCAACGAGTTCTCAGTTCGCAAGTTACGAGCTACAGACGCGTGTGNGAATCAGTGATAGTTCGGGATAGCCAGTTATATCTGGAGTGTGTAATTGAGGGAGACTTGTATAGCTCCCGCG
Source organism: Cryptotermes secundus (assembly GCF_002891405.2). Lineage (NCBI taxonomy): Eukaryota > Metazoa > Arthropoda > Insecta > Blattodea > Kalotermitidae > Cryptotermes > Cryptotermes secundus. Next base: position 943,669 of record NW_019744108.1, read on the forward strand.
TTATTAGTACGTGAAGACAAGTGAAGATTGTGTTAAGAGATTTTGTTGTAGGGTTTGTAAACTGTGGAAACCCGTAACATTGTTATAATTAATTGTAGCCGACAGTTGTAGATTGTTGAATAAAGCACTTAACGACCTCTACGGCATCTTCAGTAACGAAACACGATACATTGGTGTCAGAAGTGGGATTTGGACTTACACACGTGACCAACNAACAAGAATTTTAAGTTGTCTGACACTGTGAGGTTGGTGGTCATGTTTAAATTCAATTGTAACTGTTTAATGAAAGGGAATAAGTAATTTTAAATCTCCCAATTTTCACAGTGTTGATGGATGTATTTTAACTCAATTTTAATATGTTAGTATTGAAAAAAGCGCAACATTTGGCCAGCAGCACTGTACTCATGCACATTCAAAATAATGGAACATATGGCTGGTAAAGGTTGAACTATGTTATTATCATCATATATGTAGTTTTATAAAAATGGTGGATTTTTATTCCACTTCCCATATTTTGTATGGAAAGAAAGGTTTGTGATTTCATGTAAGAACTTGAAGCATTGTGTGGTAATAGAGTTTCAAAAGTATGCAACTATCAAGCCCACCCCTTATACTTTCATTCATTCATTCATGCAGCTGTCATTAATATCTACTGTAACTGAGTGGAATTCAGGAAGGTGGCTGCATGATGTTCATATTTAAATTCCTACTACATGGCAGCAGTTAATGAACCATTGGAGCTATTTGTTTGAAATTTTGTGTTGAGGTTTGTTATAAACAGTTACAATTCTGTATGGAACATTAAATTTAACATATGTGTAGGATGAATTTGTAATAATGGAATTATGCCAGAAATGTTTTTCTGAATTGTATAATTGTTAATTTATAGTCCTTGCCTGCTTCACCATGAGGATTCAAGTTTTTAAAGGAAAGCAGGCATTACAGATTCTTCCCTGAGCTTATTGTTTATGTCTGGGGCCTCTGTTCTTGAACATGTATCACTTGGAAGAATGTCACTATACATGAAATTACCTGTGGTCAGCAGTCGATAAGGCTGAGCTATTACCAAGTGAATAAGTGTTGGTACATGCTTATATTACATGCAAAAGTTAAAGGCATGTGAGATAAGCCAGTGAATGTAGAGCATGCTGCTGCCACACATTGTGTGTGAGAACAGTGTAACAAGACCAGTGCTGTCCATTTAAATCCAGTGTGGTAGCACTAACTCCTGATGCTGTTGTAAGGATGAAAAGTCAAATATTTGTCACCTTTAGTCATAGATGTATAACTTTGTTGAAACTGCAGTTACTACCTGTCACCAACCCACAAAGGAAGAACTAGAGGCTCATGTTGATGCTTGTTTCACTCTCCTCAACCTATCTGAAATCTGAGTCAGTGTTGCTCTTAATGTTACAATGCTCTGCCATATTACTTTGTCCAGAAATATTACTTTATGAAAATCTTCCTCCTGTATCTGATCAGCTTGTTGATACCCAGTTTTCCTTTGTATCCCTGACCAGGGTTTTATTAATAAGTATTTCACTGTCTACTCTTATAAACATATTATTGTATTGTACAACTTCATCCTTCACCTTAGCCATATCAATTCATTTGGGTTATACTGGCAATGACAAAGGAGTAAATGAATTACCAGATGGCCCATCTGGATTTCTGTCTGATCCAGTTTGTACAATTTTGCTCGAGTATTATGCGGTTGAACCCACTTATGTAACTCTGGGCACCCACTGTAAATACATGCATACATCCCAAGTGAGGTTTTTAACGGTTTTCGTCAGTCCCTCCAGGTAAATGCTGGGATAGTATCCTTATTAAGCATTGATTGCTTATTTCCAATTCCCTTCCAATTAACTATTCATCAGTCAGTGTACCATCCAACGCTGTATAGTCTGAGATATTGACAGAATTGTAATTTAAACAAAAAAAAGTGACTCATCTTCATCTCCTGAGGTGTAGAATATGTGTTTTTTTACTTCCATATCCCTTATATCCCTTCATGTCATCATACTTATTTACAGGCACAGATTTACCTTCATCCTTTTTATTATTCTCTGTTGTGGTAGCCAGCATGATGTAACCCCCATCACGATGGCACTGAATGGTGCTGCGAGGTTTCCACAAGCATGTCAGGCACTCACATCCATGCTGTCACGCAACACGTTGAACCCAGCTGACATTACAGTATTATTCCGCAACTATTCTGCCATGGATCCACCACCTATTGACTTGGTTCGAACTCCTCAGTTCCTGGGTGAGTGCTGTGTGGAATATATTGTATGCTTCATGGCATCACACAGTTCGTTAGCTATCATACTTTTAATGAATGACAACTGTTTGATGTAAAAACCAGGAACTGATTTCAACTAAGTAACAATGTACAGAAATCAGTGAAGAACTATATCGTGTATTTACCTTATCCTGGCATTATTGTTTCAACTGTCTAATGAATTTTCTGGTAACATAGCCTGAAGGTTTAACATTGCTAATAACATAGGTTACCATGGGACAAGACCCTCAGCTGCTTCCGCCCACCTCCCCCTATGCCTTTGCAGAGCTCTCTTTCCATTCATCAGACCTCAATTCACTTTACTTCTTTTTCCGGTGATATATGAAGTTTGTCTCTCAAGGTTAAGCCTATATATAGATGAAATTATTGGGGATCATCAGTGTGGGTTTCGACATAACAGATCAACTACAGATCGGATCTTTTGCATTCATCAGATATTGGAAAAAGTTGGGAGTACAATGAGACAGTACATCAGCTATTTGTAGACTTCAAGAAAGCCTATGATTCAGTTAGGATGGAAGTATTGTACAATATTCTGATAGAGTTTGGGATACCCATGAAACTAGTTAAGCTGATTAAAATGTTTTTAAACGAAACTTATGGTAAAGTCCATATAGGTAAACATTTGTCTGATAAATTTCGTATCCAGAATGGTCTAAGACAAGGAGATGCTTTATCCCCACTCCTTCTCAACTTCGCTTTAGAATATGCCATTAGGAAGGCCCAGGAAAACCAGGTGGGTCTGAAATTAAACAGGCCACATCAGCTGTTGGTCTGTGCTGATGGTGTGAATCTATTGGGTGATAATATAGGTACCATAAAGAAAAACACACAACTTTTAATTGATGCAAGTAAGGTGGTTGGTCTAGAAGTAAACACAGAGAAAACTAAGTATATGTTGCTGTCTTGTCACCAAAATACAGGGCAAAATCGTGACATAACGATAGAAAACAAATGTTTTGAAAATGTGGCACTGTTCAAATATTTGGGAACAACGATAACAGATCGAAACCTGATTCAGGATGTTGATGTAATATTTTTCTTTCATTGTAACCCAGTTATTGACCTAAGTGTGGCAGACATTTCGTGGGATACCCTATACATACTGGGGCCACGTGGTAGCGTAGTTGGTTGAGGCACTATGCTACAAGCCAGAAGGTCATGGGTTCAGTTCCCAGTGAGGTCACTCTGGACCTCATCCTTCCAGCCACAGATGGACCTGGGGTCGACTCAGCCTCTTTAACAGAAATGGGTACCAGGAATCTTCCTGGGTGTAAAGGGCGGCTGGTGCATAAGGCTGACGGCCTCATCACCATCTGTGAGCCGATTGTCCAGAATATGTCAGAGTCTCAATGTCTTACAACCCTATGGGCCTCCAGGGCCTGTTACAGGGATAGCTTTACCTTTTTTTTTTTACCATATACATACCTTTAATATTTTAGAAAGCAAAAGGGTGACAACAATAACTAGCCTTTTATATGAATTTATTCCTGTATCAATCTACAACTTTCCCCAATTGGCATCTGCAACATATCTTTTGAGCCATTCCTCAGAATTCATTATAGTTAAGTAATGTTACTGTATTTTTGCTGGCAGTTGTTCCTTTGTCTACAGTCTGTTTCCATGGTAACATTAACACAAAGTGATATGTTGCAGAGCTGCTGGTAGACTCATTGTTTAAACCAGGCATAAAACTAAATCCAGAACACAAACCAAAGTATATCTATCTACTGGCTTATGCTGCTAGTGTGTGTGAGGTTTCATCTGGCAAGAAGGGACAGCCAGCACGCAAGACACTCAATAAGGAGGAGCTGAAGGCTACAATCCAGGCAATTGAGAAGGTTCATAGCATTTGTAACATAAACAGAGGTTCAGCAGAACTCATAGCTGAACTGAGCACTCTATATCAATGTATCAGGTAAGAATCATGCAACAGTAAGCCAGTGATCCTAGCGTCTCCTAATTCACAAAATGGTGAAGCAGTGGTGATTTTTCTTAGATCCAGAACCTAACATGTCTTGCATTGCATTGTTGAACATTAATGAATATTGAACAAATATAATGACTAGTAATTGATTACTTGCTGTATGATATCTGTTGTATGATTGGTTTTGTGTGTGTGTCCACAATGAACGAACATCAGCCCTAATGAGTGCACAACATTTCAGTGAACATGTTTGGAAAATGTAGGACATCAAAGTATGAATGACCACACGGTATGATTTGAGGTTCTCACAGTGGTGGTTATTAAGAGTCTTAGCTTCTGGGATATAGCGGCGTTTAGTCCATGAAAGTCAACTAACATTTGAGAGGGACATTTCACCCTGAATATGGATGTGACATGTTCCTCTGAAATATCAGTTGACTTCCAACGGACTACATGGCATTATGTCCCATAAGATAGAACTCTTCAAGAATGACCACGTTTCATAGAATTTTATTGTGAAAGTCAGTAAAGCTACAAAAGTGCAGTTTTCAGCAGATGAAAAAAGAACTGCTACATGTTCTACTGAGCACACATGGATGTGCACATGTAGCAAACTTAGCAATGGCAGAGAGAAAGCAGGGGCCAGTTGGTAGTTGCTCTGAAAATAGTGTCTAGCTAACAGAAGGCTGTGTATGTGGTGGTTGGCAGAGACAGAATTAGTTAAAAGTGTTAAAAGGAATTTCAGAATGACTTAACAATGAAACATATTTTCTAATAAAAATGTCCCCTAGTAGTAGATCAGTTCAGAACAACCAGGAGCATAAAGAAAAGAAAGCACCCCAGACTGCTAGCACTATCACAAGGTAAAGTGAAGCCATAAGGCAGAATTTTGTTCAGAACCCAAGAAAGTCAGTGCAAAGAGCAAGTTGAGATTTCAACACATGCGAGTCCATAATGTGTGATATGTAGCACAAACATTTCATATTTTGCTTATACAAAATCCACTGGCCTCCAGGGTCTCCTGATTTAACTGTCATGAACTGCTTCCTCTGGAAGTAAGTAAACCACAGATGTACTCCTCCACTAATGTCATTTGTATATAAAGATTTTATGGCTCACAGTCTGTGCTGTAGAAGGAATCCCATCACAGATGTGGCATTGTTTTCTGGGCATTCAAATATTGGACTGACATTATGCAGGCAAAAAAGAGGACCCAGGTTAAAGTTATTTAGGTGAGAAGCTTAGTTTCTCTCAGAACTATTTGAACTTGTATTAATTTTTGTAATACAATTTTAAAAATATAATCGTTCGTTCTTTGAAACGTGTATGTGTGCTCCAGACAGTGGATATCTTCTTAAACTGGGGGGAGGGTACTGGAAGTCTGACACCAAAATTAAGAACAAGAAAATGACAAAGATGAGAATCATGAAATCATAAAGATAAAAAACACAAGAAACACTAAGAAAACATCAAAATCATGAGATGTGATACTTTTTATAGGGATGGGCAGACAGATATCATAGCAATTTAATGTGACCAGGAAATCAAAGAGAATGTGAAGGTTTTCCTGGTGTATACTGTTGGTTATTTCAACTTCTTGAAAATTTGTCGAATGAATTTGCAAGGAGTTGAAGTGTGTAGTTAACCATATAGGAGATGTTGCTAAGATCCAAATTCCTGTAACATGCATGTGTCTTTTAACAATGCTGGCCAACTAAACAATACGTAGAATGAAAAGGTTAATGAATGATACAAAAAAAGGTGGCTTTTTTATTTTACCAGGAAATAGGAATTTTTTGTAAGGGATTGTATATTAATAACTCATATATATTGGAGAATTATCGGACAAAGGTTGTCCTCTGACCTCCTCTGATTGATGACAACAAAACCACTACAAATTGTCCTGGTTATGTTATTTTATACAATGATAATACAAAATATCAAGATGAAGATATACATACTAAAACTCACAGCAACCAATGCAGAAAAAACTTGACTTCTGTTTGTGCAATCCAAAATTCTGAAAAGCAGTACATTGTGTGTGACTGTCTCTATGGTCTAGTGGTCAAGAGTTCCTGGCTACAGATCCAGAGATCCCAGGTTCGATTCCTTACACTACCAGATTTTCTGATAAATAGTGGGTCTGGAACGGGGTCCACTCAGCCTTGTGAGGATAACTGAGGAGCTATTTAAAGGAAATAGTGGCTCCAGTCTAGAAAACCGAAATAACAGCTATGGGGATTCAGTGCACTGACCATGCAACACCCTCTATCCACTAAAGTTGGCACTAACTTCACGAGCAAGCGGTGATCGCTCAGTTAGTATAGTTATCATGCGGACTCAAGCCACGGAGTTTTCTCCCCCCCCCCCTAGTGTGCGCTGCCATATATCTAAGCAGGCCACAGAACACACCCCTCAAATTTGGTATTGTCCCACAAAAATTGGGACATCTGAAATCCTTATCCAGACTGAAATATATCTTTCTACTCCTCAGCTCCAAAGCTTCAAAATAATATAACTGTATAATTATGTTGGTAGGTTCCCCGTAGTATCAGTTGGTGTGGTGCGATGGGTGGAAAGTACAGTCACAGAACCTAGCTATTTCAAACTTTGTACAGAACACACGCCAATCCACTTGGCTCTTCTCGATGAGGTGGTCACATGTCATCTCCTGCTTCATCCAAAGGTCCTCCAACTGTTAATTCAGCTATTTGAGTCAAAACAGGATGAACTGGAGATCCTGGTACAGGTATGTGTGTATCCCAGTACATACAGAGCCCTTTCCATTGGTTTGAAATGTTATGCAGCATTGGAGAAGGTAAACTTCTGGGAATTGTGAGTACGTATGTCTCAGAAACTTGCCATATATACTTTTGAGATCAAAGTATATGAAACAGTAATTTTACCAGTGTTATTGTAGGGGTGTGAAACTTGATCTCATATTCTGAGGGAAGAACATATATTACAGATTTCTGTTAAAAATACTTAAAACTAGGAGAGATGAAGTGCATGGGCAGTTCAGAATATTATGTAAGAACTAAGTTCATTGTTGTAGAGGCAGTGTTCTATTGTTAGGCTAATGAAATCATTGAGGCTGCAATAGGCTCTATGTATTATAGTGGAGGAGACAAGAAATGCATATAAAGCTTCGGTGATGAAGTGTCTTGGAAAACAGACATGTGGAAGATTTAATATACATTAAAATGTATCTTAGGGACATAGTTGTGAGGATGGGAGATGGATATATCTGGTTTGAGATCATGACCAGTGGCTGACTTTGGTTTTGGTGGTGTTGAATCTTTGTGTCAGCTACTGACATGCACTTTTATGATAATAATTGTGTTGTAAATTGTGCAGTTGGAGATGAGAAAAATGCTGCTGGATCGCATGGTGAATCTCTTGAGTCGAGGTTGTGTGGTGCCAGTGGTGAAGTACATCAAGCAGTGTTGGTTACGTGGTGACACCGACATATCCCTTATACGTTACTTTGTCACAGAGGTAAATACATACAGTTACTGTAGTGTGAACATTAGACTTTTATGTGGGAAATAATCAAGTTTGAATCTGGCCAGAACTATGCTGCTGGCTTTTCCTGTTGAGAGTTTCATGGTTTTTCTCACTGTCCCCAAACAGATTCCATGATAATATCTTGAAGTATGTCTCAGCTTCCACCTTCCAAATTTTACACTGTTCGTGATCATCTTCCTAGCTCATTTAGCCCTATATAGCTTCAAAACAGTTGAAACATTGTCATGAAATATTTTAGAATTTGATCAGTCATATGCAGGATTATTCATAATGATTCATACAATTTCAGAGTGTTCTAGCTTTCCAACAAATTATGTTTTGCAAGTAATATTTCATTTATGTGACAGGATAACTATAAAATCTGACTCATGCAGTTGCTATTGTGTTTTTCTGCCACCAAGAGGGCTAAAATTGCAGTGAGTGCGTTGTGGATATGATTTATTTGAAGATGATTAAAATTAAATAATTTAGAGACCCTTTCAGAGCATCAGAAATTAAGATGTTGAAGAAATAACCATTCGAGAGACCAGTGACAAGACAGACAGACCAAATGATGGAAGTTAGAGTGAGGAAAGAGTTGACACTGATATATGTAGGAGTCTTTGTTGGAGTAAGATATGAAGCCATGATACTGAATAAATTGCACTAAAATCTTCTTAGCTTGACCCTGATGAAGTAGACAGAGTAGGTCTCTGAAATATCAGTTTTTACCATAACTCTGCCTTGCTGTATGTACATATGGATATATAATGAGCAAGGCCTGGATTTTGATGACATGTCATCTTTTTTTCCTTGTAGCCTGTGTGATGCTCTTAAATATATAAATCTTGGATATGAGCTGCTGGTTACAAAAATGTAAATTTTATAGGTAATTTTTTGACATTTTTAGGTTTAAGGTCATTTTTTCATTTTGGGGGTAATTTTTTGGTAAATTTTTGGACTTTTAAGGGTATTTCTTGTCACTTTTGGCCATTTTAGGGAATTTATCTTCATATGTTTTCTGAAATGTGAATAACATGGAAGCAAAGTGTTCTTTCTATTCTCCTTTAGGTCATTTTTCTGGATTTTTTCGGTCATTTTATAGGTTATTTTTTTATTATTTTCAGGTCATAAAAATTCGGGCCCTGCATATTACATTTTTGGGTCATATTTTAGGTCATTTTATAGGTCATTTTTTAAATATTTTCAGGTCATCAAAATTCGAGCCCTGATAATGAGGAATGGAAGATTTCATCATGGGATGACAGCTGTGATGGAAATGCCAAAATGTCAATGGATAATTATGATGGTGTTGAGTGGTCTGTTGCTGTATTCTTTTAATTATTATAGTAAAGTACACTGTGTGTTACAGGTGCTGGAAGCTATTGCACCACCATATACACCTGAATTTGTGCAGCTTTTCCTGCCCATGGTTGAAAATGAAGAAATCACTGGCACGATGAGGGGTGATGGGGAGAATGATCCTGTCTCAGAATTCATTGGTAAGTAATACTATGGCTGAAACATGTTATACTTCTGATAAAACCCATTTGGAAGTTCTAAGGCAGTGGCGTGCTGTGCATGGAAGTAAGGGAAGCATTGCTCCCGTAGTTAAGAAACGAAAAGAAAAGAAGTCATATATAAATAATTCAGTTTGAATAATAAGGATGTGAATATTGTCATGTAGCGCGTGTTCCTGCTCAAGGCCACATGCCTCCTCCTCCATTCCCCTGCTGGGTGGGACGGACCAAGTTTCCTTTCGTTAATCTTCGTAATTCGTCCAATCCGAAGAGGCCAAGGGAAGCAAATTTCGGTTTGCTGGCTAGGCCAGTGAAGGAATGTGTTCTTTCTTAATGCCTTGCTGTTTCTAGTCATCTTGCCATACCAAATAACCATTAATTTAAAACTGACATATTCAGTATATGCCATGCTGAGATACATGGATTTGATGAATAATTACCTATATAACCAAAACTTAATGACAAAAAGTTGAGGTAAAAATATGCTGCCGTGTATCCTCAGTGTCATGAAAATTTATGAAATTCAGAAGACTGCTAATTCTATCAATACTCATAATATGCAAACATGACTGAAGTACATAACTACAAGTCCATCTCCTAACTTCCAGTCATGTGTAATACATTATGACACTAATGTTGGAATAATAATGTAGGTGTGGTAAAGTTTTTTCCTCTTTTTAGAGGTTATCATGGGGATATGAAAAAAAATATAATTCGGTATTCTCATTGTGACTAGCATTTTCTGAACTAAAGAGTTAAAGATCTTCTGAAACATACCATCATATGTTAGTGACATGGGGTTTGGATTGCTCATTGGATTTACTGAATACTTATAACTCACAACTACAGGTATCTATAAGAGTTTCACAGATGTACACACTCTAAAACTCACTACTCCAAACATTCAGGAGTTCGTAGGTAGCAGCTCCCACCAATGGGTACTTTTCTGCTTCTGGTCTCATGTCCTCGCTGGATGATGTTGGATTGCAAACAGCTCATTACTGCAACTGACTAACTAACTTGGTATGGTCTGGTAAATTTCTGCTGGCCTCCACCAGCACAGTCATCCTTGGTTCCGAGTCCCACAGGACTCATGACCACATTTTCTTGTCTGATGACTCTGGGAGTTAGTCACAATGAGTGAGTTGCAAAACAGTCACCAGGCAGTAAGGACATGAACAGAGGAGTTGAGGAAGCTATGGCATTGGAAACTGTTACCAGGCAGCAACCAGTGAAGATCAGCAGACTAAGAAGACTTCGTCCATGCTGTAGTGAAGTGCAAAGTGTGTGAATTAGCGTTAGTGCTGTAGTTATTTGTAGTTACATTCTGTAAGATTTCAGTAAATCTGATTACCGATCAAAACCCCATCTATAGTCACACTAAATCACAAGACATTATTGATCATGTAAAGGTCAATTTACTGCTTAATGTTACTAGGATTTAAATAAGTGAGAATATTCTTAATGATGTATTCATACAAAGTTCTTGTCTGTAATTGATTTGATGGTACATACTTAAATCTTGTAATAAAATTATGGAGTTCAGAACCAAGTGTACATACATAACTACCAATATATAAAGAAGTAATTTACTTGAAAATTTCAACACTGATATTAGTATTCACCAAAGTTTCAGTATTTGTGTTTAAATAATAATATGAAATACAAGTATGTTCATTAGAATATACATGTGCTGTCCATTACAGTGAGAGCTATAGGACCTTTTCTGCATTTTAAAGTTATTCCCTTGATTTCAATTTTCCTCAGTTTTACACCTGTTTTAGGAAATATGCGAAACAGCAAATAGAAGTTTTCAATGTATGCCAGTTCTGTTTACATTCGATACATTGAGCAAACTTCGTTCATTTTATAGTACTTAAGGGCCTAATACATTCTTTGACTTTTCTCAGTAAGTATTCTGGTAATATGAAAAGCCTTGAATAAAAGTTATACATACTCATTAAATGTACATGTCTTATTTAATATGTTAATAAAGTCCATGAACACAGTATAAATGCAGACCTTGGGTATGGCATGAAATGTACCTGTTTTATTGTGTTTGCCATTGGTGTTTATATTAATAGCTTTTTTCTGTTTCAGTACACTGCAAGGCACACTACATGGTCCTGTGAATCAAGATGCCTCAATATATTTTCGATTTCCTGCTTCAATATCACTTAATGTGTGTAAGGTCAAGCTCTCTGATAATAAATATTTGTCTTCCAGCAACTGTGTGACTTCAAGTTGATCTAATTAATACCATGTAACAGAGTCCTTCTGGAGAAGATAATATATGCTCAGCTAGTGAAATTTCCCACCTTCCATGGCACTGAAAGACTTAACTACCGTGTTCACAAGAGCTTGCCATTGGACCCTTTCCTGATCCAAATTAATTTAGTCCATTCCCTCACAATCTGTTTTCCTTAAGACCCATTTTAATATGTCTTCTCATTTATTCCTATGTCTCTTCCCTTCAGGTTTTCCAACCAAAGATTTGTGTGCATGTTTCCTCTTGTATGTGCTATGTGCCCAACCCACATCATCCTTGATTTTGATCATCATAGTAATGTTGTATGACAAGTAAAAATTATGAATTTCCTCATTATGCAATTTTGTCCAACATCATGTTACTTTCTGATTCTCAGATCCAAACATCTCTAAGTTCATGTTCTTCACTTAACACTTTAAATGCAACTAGAGCCCATATACCACACAGGTGGCCTCACCAGGAAACCAACAACAGCACAACTGCCACCACAAAATTAAAAAACCTGTGGTAAAAGAAACTACCTGCCATATTGATGTAAAACTTTCACTGTTTGACAACTCAAAGAAGCTTATAGTTTTATATTTCAGATTCATCTGCATACTGGAAATTAGAAATGTGAAGTGGTACCACCCAAAGTTAGGCTCCGCATTTATTATGTCCCCCAAATCAGAAACTGTTCTCATGCTAAAATTTGAATCAAGGATGAAGGCCCAGTCAGGTACTGTCCTAGGAATAGTTTTCCATGCAATTGGATGATATACTGTCTCAATTCATTTTGTAATGCAGTCCATATGGAATGGAAAATGTTAGGGCAAGTGCAGATATTGATATTAGTCTGTATTGCTGGTAATATTAATGCAGTAGTAAATGATTCAGATTCTGATGAATTCAAAACTACAGACAACACATACCAGAAGACACTGAAAGTCCCGAACAGCCTCATATATTATTGATGAGGAAGACAAGGAAATTGCATCTCCTTGCATGCAGTCAGAAATAAGGCAAAAACTGAAATGAGCAGCAAAGAGAAAACAGATGGCTGCAGAATTATGATGGAGACAAAGAACTGCTCCAATAAACAGTCATACATTTTCTGGTCTTCAGAATTAGTTGTAGCCCAGGAATGGCAGAAGATGGTACCCATTTTGAATTATTCTGCCTTTTTTCCAACAGTGAGACTTTCAAAATTTCTCGCGACGAAAAAAACAGCTATGTAAAACAGCACTCCTACCAAAAGAACACACACAAAAAACCAGGTAGACCCATTGAAACCAAAATCAGTGTTTGCCCAGTGGAAGGATGTAACTGTTTTTGGCAGCAGCTTTACATGTGTGGTATGCAAACCCTACGTACGAGATAATATCCAGTTGTTAAAACTCATTGTGTAAAGTCAGTTGCATGTAGTAGGATGTATTCATGGGCATCCTAAGAATGCTTTACATAATTAACAGTGATAACCATGTAGCCTGGGGCCAACCAGGTAATAAATAATACATGTATAAAATTTGCCCCATTCTCAGTAAATTGACAGATAAGTTTCAAGAAGTGTACACACCAGAAGAAATTCCAGTGGTAAATGAGGCCATTTGTGCATTTCAAGGTCACATTTCAGGGTACATGTGAAAGGAACGACTCAAAAATATGTGAGTTTTATGAAGCAAAGAGTGGTTACATATGCAACAAGGAAGCATATGCTGGTGCACAACCCAAAGAACCTGACTACAACAGTTCTTTCAACATAGTGAACAGACTGTGTGACCTCATAAAAAAATAAGGGTTATGCAGTGTACATGGACTGGTGGTTCACATGCCCCCACACCCTTGACCATTTATGGACACTACATACTGTAGTGGCAGAAAGAAAATAAAAGAAACCAAAGAAAGTTTTAGAAACTATCAGCATAAAGAGGTGTAAGAGATCATTTTGTATACTTATATGATGACAGGATGATTGATGTGCTGGAATCAAGGGGATTTTATAGAAAAAAAATAGACCTCTAACAGTAATAGACTATAATAAATATTAGATCAGTGTGGACAAATCCAACCGGCAGCTGGTATGTTATTATTTTCAAAGAATGTTAGTAAAATGGTGAACAAAACCTTTCTTCCACTTCTTTGTCCTTTCTCTCATGGACGTCTGCGTTTCACACGGAAAGACAAGCAGACAGCATTTTTGGCTTTAGAATTTTGTTCAAAAGTGGCAGAAGTTCCAGTCAGTAATGATTGATCTAAAATTAGAGGAGCGTTACAGACAAATCCTTTAGCAAGACTTTGATAGAGACTAATATCTATACAGGATTCCAGCAGCACACTCTGGACAGTCAGGCAGATCACAGTGCAAATGTAAGGTGTGTGCTGACAAAGGGAAGCATCACACAGGAAAAGCCAGGTGAAGTTCATGATTCCATACTGCTAAAAGTGTGATGTCGTTCTGCCTTTCATGTCCTACCATTCAAGAACGAGTCGTGAGGAGTGAGTAGCTATTACTGATCAAATATGTAGACAGTATCCTATGATTATTATGAAGTAAACATGTGACTGTGTGTGTGTGTGTGTGACCAAGGTGTCAAGATTTACAGTACCATTATCACACTGTATTTGAATGTCATTACCTTAATGTATTTATTTTGTACGTTGGTGGACAGAACTATTTAACTTTTTCATAATATTATTAGTGTGACAGAACAGAATGAAACAAATCAAAAGTATAACTGTGTATTCACAACAAAAGAGTTCTAGGACTAGAAATATGTAATAGGAAAGTGGCCTTCATGATTTGTAAACATTTCTTCAATTTTGGGGTATATTTAGTAGTGCTCCCCTGTTGTTGGCTACTTACAGTTAGGAAACTGAATTAATGTAATCATTGCCACAGGAATTATCACTAACTTAATGGAAGTGACAATGATTAATCAACGCTTAATAAAGCCATTACATCATGAATTAAAATAGACAAACCATGCTGTATTTTCTGTCTACTAGATGAAAAGCACACAAGGCCTAGTGTACTTTCCTTTGCTTCATTTTGTACTGCAAGAAGCAATACAGTAATACAGTCAGAGTTTCTTGATTTTCTGCAGACCTTCTTTGGCCAAACTGAAAGATGTAGAACATGTCATAACACAAATAAGAACTTACTTCAGTTCAGTTACTACAAAGACAGTTGAATGGAATACACACGTAATCTGTGTAAGATTTCAGTAAATTGGATGTAATGTCATCATAACCACAAGAATTTTTGGAATGATAGAATTCTATGTATCTCTAATTTCATTCAGTGTAATAGGCATAAGATTCATATACAAAAATATTATGTGTGACATGGAGATATAACTTCGTACATAAACGTTGATGCCTGTTTCACAACATCAAATCAAAATCTATACTTACCAATCAGGAGAGAATAAGCAATAAATTATACATTGTGAATCACTATTGCATAACCGATGACAACAGATAATATGGGCTTGTGTCACATGACGTCACAAATTCATGGCCTTAACACTAGGCGTAATTTTGATCTTTATTGCCCCCAGACAAATTTGACAATTTGCCAGAGAGGACTTTACTATTTTGGTATTAAACTTTTTAATCATCTTCCTTTAAATATAAAGGAGATAATCCATAATATTAAGCAATTTAGAGCAGCTTTAAGTGCTTTTTTACATACTACATCCTATTACACTTTAGATGAATATTTTAATTAGGGATAGTTTCTTGTTTAGCTATGACCCATTATTTGATCTATTGTCATGCATATGTTCCAATTTTGTAGTATACTTTATATACACATGGTAGGTTATGCAGTTGCAGTGATGTGTAGGGTTTCATATACTTGATTTATTGTTGTGGATTTATATGCATTGTTCTGTTGACTACTTGCTGATTTAGCAAGCTTGTGATGTGACAGGTTCTATATCCAATGGCTTCGGCCTTGTATGGATGTGCTGGAACTTGTATGTAATAAATAAATACAATACAATACAATACAGACCATACCTGCCGCCAATGGAACATACAATCAAATTGCTTTGTTATGGGCTCTGTGATAGGTTCAACTAAATATGTGTATAATACGTGTGTTGTGATTGCTGTAGACGAACGTCCATTTCATTTTTTTTTTTCATTTAATTTTAAATTCCGTAAATCCTTTAGGTCACGCATGCCGTAGGATATAGAACATGTCAAAATGCCAAAAAAAAAGACACATAAAAACAATGGACCCATCAACATGCAATACAGTCACAATACAAAATGTGTACATAAAATATTCAGATATGATCAAATTTATGCAGTTTGGCAGAGGATGGCAATAATGATCTGCGCACTTGGCAATTTCGAGTGCTTTCATTTACGCCATAGCAGTTGCACGGAGAAACCATTAAAAATAAGAACACCTTTTGCGTACTACTACTACTGCCAATACAGGGATTATCTATGACCCGTTACGAGAGTAAAGGAATTGTTTTCCTTAGCGTCTTCTTGGACATTCAGTGTTCTGTCTTTTAGCAAGGCAGTAAAAATGTGCTTGCCTCGGTAAACGTTCAGAGGTTCAGAATGCATCGCCTCTACATGATTATACCATTTCATTTCATATTTTTTCTTGCATCAAGCAATTTTTGATGGCGCTACTGCATCGTTAGTAGGTTTAGTAGTTTGTGCCCCTCCCAATGTTTCCCACCAATAGAGTCCACCTGCATATTTATACGCGTAACCAATACCAATCATAGATGGCACACATCGGCATGTAGTATGTTTTGTGTGCGTTTCGAAGCCAGTGTGTTTATGTCAATTATGTCATGTGATACAAGGAGGAAAAAAAGGTGGATGACGTGGAGACGTGGATCGACGTGAATCGCCCTAGTGGTGCGTCATAAGGGTCATAAGCGTCATAAGCGGTCATAAGCGTCATTGGTGTGTGAGTATAGAAGATTGAGAGATTAAGAGCGATTAAGAGTACGGAAAGGAAAGGTGAGGTAGAACAAAAGTAACGGAAGAGAACTGGATTAGATAAAAACAAATATATTTATGCAGATTCTTATTGCAGTTTGTAGTAATTTTATATTGATTTACAGCAATGATGATGGGGTGTGTAGTTACATTTACATCCATAGTAACGCGACCATGTTCTTGGCATTTTGGGGGACATTGTTTTCGAGTGGTGGAGCTGGTGTATACATCTGCCATTTAAATGATACATAATATTCCGAGAATAGTTATGTTTGTTTATATCCTTGTTGTTGGACAGTATAAATAATTAGGCATATATAATGAAGGTGGTTGCGAGAGTACATGAAAGTAGTGAACAAATCTACGCTCTGAAGCTGTAAACGTAATGTACATTTATTTCAACAGTACAGTGATTGTTTTGAAGACGTGGCCCGTAAGATGGCGTAGTATTTATCTTATTCAGTATTACAGGATTTGATGCAAGAATTTTCAGCAAACGCTAAACATAAGTCGTTCGTTTTCGCTGCTAAAATGACTTTTATTGTGCCCACATACATGTAATTCATACTGGAAAACACACTTTCAGTGGATAAATTGCTACCAGGCAGGCACAATAAAAGTTAGGAACCTTCTTCAGGTTACCATGTGGCTTATTATTTTCTTTCAAATGCACACACACTTAAGATCCTTAGACGGGGGACTGGAACTGTTAAACTTTCTTTTTGCGATAGATAGCTACATAAGTATATTCATCGATGGTTTGTCAAGATTGACAGTTAAAACTTCGCACTCTGAGAAAAGCGAATCAATTAAATTGTCAGAATTTTCGCTTGTAATCACCTTATCCAAAAGAAGGCAACTCAACTTTGATAAATCTGTTGTGCTTAATCCATCCCTCTGAATAAGGTAAAGCAAAATTATGAACATTTTTGCTGTTATGAAATATCTTTCCTATTTAAATGAAAATAACCATAAAAAACAAATAAGCTGTGTACTAAAGACTTACAGTTTTCCACACACTGAATTTTGCAACAAAAATTTAACTATATTACAGAGTTTCTGTTATCAGAGCCTTCACTGCCTCATATGTAGTTCACTGATTTGAGTCTATTTTGTAGCAGGTTTGTGCACTTTGCAGATGATTTCTTTGTGTAGCAGTTATTGAATGTCCAGTTTCTGAATAAGTGTGTTAGTAGAGGAGGACCAAATTTTAGTCATCCCATTTACCCAAGCATGGTCCACTGGACTTATTTTTTTTTAGCAATGTGTGGTAAGTGTACCAAACATACTAATTATACTCAGAAGTTTTTTCTCTACAGCTAAAGTTATCTGAGGTACATTGGAGTGCCAGTGGCAAGAAAATTACATTTTGGATGTACGCTGCACTGCGAACAGCCGATATCAGATAATATGCTGATATTCGTGTCATTTTGCTTTGTTGTTCTATTATATTATTTTCAGTAAATATTTAAGCACCAGGATTTCTTTATGCAAGCAGTGAAATGGGTTAATGAGTCTCATACATGGTTTCCATATAAAGATAAATGATGATGGTGATGAAGACAACAAAAATGATGATGAATTTATTATTTAACTAGTTTGTGATTTTTTTTATAATTTCCCGTTTTTAATTTGATAATTGCTAATCATATAATTAATCTGTTATTTGTTCATAATTTCAAGTTTTTGTGTTTCAGATAATTTGATGCAGTAAAATGGGGAAGAAAAAAGGTAAGGTGTTTTATTCTGTGGTTAATACTTAACAGGTATGGAATCTCAAAATGACTTATGTCTGTCATGCTATAGTTCATTATTGTTCTGAAGTGCTTGAAATATGCCTATTAATTCAGTACATGATTATAATATTGTGACATGCTGAGCTATGAGGCCTCCCCCACCCCCCGCCAGCCGTGATGCGCCGAGCGAAGCCGAAGCGAGCCGATGTTAGCCGAGTCCTAGCATCCTGGTCGCTAGGCAACGCGAGTCAACAGCGGTGACGTCACCAAGTAGTAACAGCGGTTACTTCCGGACAGCGTGGCTAGCAACAAGGCACCAGACGACAATTGTCCGATCAAGGCTACATAAGTTGCAACGAAGGCTATTCACAGTCAGTTGTACTGAGCCAGTCAGCGAGTCCTGGAGCTACCTACGAGTCAGTCCTCGAGCTACCTCCGAGTTAGTTCCGAGTTAGCCAGCAACCAGTCAGTTGTATTGTGGCGTTTGGAGTGTACTAATTGTGATACTGCAGATAGCAGTAATCGTAAATCTGTAATTTGGGTGATTGTAAGTGCGAATGTGAAATAAAATTCGCTATATAAAATACGGCGTGAAGTTATTTGTCGCGATATANTGCCTGGCGAGGAAAGATGGCCGCCATGCGAGAAGAGCTGGTCGCAGAAACGGAAGCCACCAGAGAAGAAACGAGCTATCCAAGAAAGGATGGAAGCCACCCAAACAGAAACAAGAGCTATCCAAGCACGGATGGAAGCCATGCGAGAAATAATGAGCACCAGCCACATGGAGATGGTGTACGCATTTAAACCCGAAAGAGACGTAAAGACGATAGCCTGTCAAGGGATGGAGGCACATCTATTAGAAGAAAAGCCGGCCCCAGTGGACAAGAAACCTGAGGCGGAACAACAAGAAGAGATCCCTGTAGATGACGTCGCAGTGATACCGGTCAGTGAACCTGCAGATGAATTGATGCCGATTACCCAAAAAGAGACGGTGGCCTGCCCAGTGGACGCGAAACCTGCGGCGGCACAACGAGAAGAGGTCCCGATAGTGATACCGGTCGGAGTGACGACGGCCTGCCAAGGAATGGAGGCACGTCATTACATTACATTACATTACATTACATTGCATTCCATGAATCCAGAGTTAGTCACAGTGACTCTAGGATGCGGAATATTCATGTAAATACAAAACATATGTACAGACCCAATGGAGTTCTCACACAAGAGAAACCAAGAATACACAGTGACTACACACAAGGCTATTTAAAGATACATAAGTTATTTTCTAGACAATAGGTATTCATCAACAGAGTAGAATGAATGTGTATATAAGTATCGTTCAGTGCTATTTTAAATCGTGCCTTTTCATTCAAAAGACCTTTGAGATGAGATGGCAGGTTATTAAAAATGTTGATCCCAGCATAATATGTGCTTTTCTAAAAGCATGAGACGTTAGCACTTGGTTTATGAAGACAGTGTTTGTGACTTTTGTTAACACTGTGTACATCTGCATTCATCTGAAAATGTTCTTTGTTATTTGTAATGGAGTTTATTAATGAATATATATATATATCCCCTCGTTGGTGTCTCCACCTTATCGTGGTGAGGGTGTTTGAGTATGCCAAGGACCCTGAGAGCTATACCAGCGGTAGCGTAGCTACTGGCAGGGCCTCCCTTGGCTGGACAGGTCAAAGGGTAGGCATCAGACGAAGAGAGACACCGAAAACTGATGCCGGAAGCAGCGTCATCAGCGGCGACTTGAAGCACAGAGAAAATGATGCTCGAGATGGTTCAAGTTCGTATAGCAACAGGCGTGACCAGAGTGGTTTGAACGGCTGTTGTACTGCGATGTGGAAAGCAAATGGAAAAACTACCACATTATCACTTTTCCTGGATAGTCTCTTTCCAAAAACAGAAGATCGCATTAAGTGGAGAAACTGTTTTGGAAGAGGCTGTGGACCTGTCATCTGACAGATTACTGATGAATGAATATATATATATATATATTCACAAGGAAAAGTTAAGATCTGTAGTCTCTTAAATAGTTCTCTACAGGAATTATAAGATTTTCTTTTGCAATGTAAATACCATTTTACTGTCAGATGAATTACCCCAGAAAATTATTCCATACTTCATTAAAGAGTGAAAGTAAGCAAAATAGATTGATTTGAGAGTGTCAGTGTTACTAATATGTAACGTGAATCTAACTGCATAACATGCTCTACTTAACTTTGGAATCAACTGATCAATACGGGGTTTCCAGTTTAAATGATTATCAATATGCAAGCCAAGGAATTTTGTGTTTACTCACTCTTCTATATATTTATCATTATATCCTGTGATTAATGGATATTGTGGTGAGGTTTTTGTTTTTTTTTATAAATTTTATTACATTTGTTTTTTCTAGGTTCAGGGACAGCTTGTTTGCAGAAAACCATTTACTCATTTGCGAAAGAACCTTGCTTAATACAATGCAGAAATCATCTAAATTTTTACAAGAAATTATAACACTAGTGTCATTGCAAATATTATAGGTATTGATGAGGTCTTTGTGTAGGAGGGAGGTCATTTATATAAATTATGAAAAGCAAAGGCCCCAAAATTGACCCCTGTGGAGCTCCATGTTTTATTATTCCCCAGTTTGAGTAGGTACTTTGGATTGAATTTGATGATTTTATTTCAATCTTTTGTTTTCTATCTTTTAGGTAGGATCTGAACCAACTTAATGTTCCTTGAATGAAGGAAATTTAGTTAATAAAATGTAATGATTTACACAGTCAAAAGCCTTTGCCAAGTCACAGAATATTTCACCAACATGCATTTTTTGATTCATACATTTCAACACACTGTCTGTTAACTTAAAGGCTGCATTTTCAATGGAAATTCCTTTCCTAAAGCCAAACTGTTCTGGGACTAGTATATTGTTACTCTGAAAATAGTGGCTTAACCTACTGTGCACAAGTTTTTCAAGTACTTTAGAGAAAGTAGTTAGCAGTGAAATTGGCCTGTAATTTGACATACTAGTCTTGTCCCCTTTTTTTATATAGTGGTCTTACTACTGAAATCTTAAGATCAGGGAAGATTCCTGTGGTTAGTGAGGGATTACAGATGTGCGTTAATGGACTGCTGATTAGAGATGCATAAACTTTTAAAATTTTACATGTTATTCCATCATAACCTGAAGAGTTTTTTGTTTTGAGGGAATCTATTATACTTTTTATTTCAGTTTCAGTGTTTGGAATGGTTTCAATGCCATTTAATTTTCTAGGAAATGCCTCTCTTAAAAATGAAATGACATTATCTCCCACTTCCTAAAGCAAGTTTAGATTTTCTGTAAATTTTAGAAAAAAAGTATTGAAGGCATCTGCAATTTCTCCTGGGTCCTCAGCTTTTTTATCATTTATAAGGAGAGATGGTGCCTGTTCAGTCAGATGTGATTTTCCTGTTTCATATTTTATTATATTCCAGGTTGTTTTTATCTGATTATTCAATTCTACTATAAGCCTACAGTAATGCTGCCTTTTAGGCTGTTTTATAACTCAGGATTTTGCAATACCTTGTGTAGTATGCTCTCATGTAGGGATTATTACTGCTCCTGCTGTCTACATACAGACACCTTTTATGTTTACAAGATATTTTTATTCCTTCTGTAATCCAGTGGTTTTTTATTCTGCTTACACTTTTATTCTGCATAGGAAAACTGGCTTCAAAGATATTCAGAAAAATATATAAAAAAGAGTTGAACTTATAATTTGTATCCTTATTTTTGAAAACAGGTTCCCATGTTTCATTTTCTAATAGATGTTGAAATTGAGCAATGGTTTCACTATTTATTTTTCTGGTTCTCTGTTTCAAAGGGTGCTGAATTTACTTCCACAATAATATTGTCACATGTTGGGTATATGTCACATGACAAATAACTTCACGCCATTCTGGATTACCGGATTTATTGCACATTCACTCTTACATTTACACAATTTACAATCTCACAACTACTGCCATCGGCAGTATCACAATTACTTCTCCTGCTTCCATTCACTCCGGTGAATGCTAGACTGCAACTCACTGGTTCCTCCCTCTCACTGATGAATACTCCTGTTATGTAGCTTCTGCACTGACAACACAGTAAACAGTTACAGACAGCTTTCACTGTTGCATGACGTCGCACTTACCAATTGCCTAGCAACAGTCACTGCACAGGCTCCTCTGTTGCGTGATGCTGTGTTTACAGAGGCGTTGCTGGGCAACGCTGCATAGTAACCAGCGTGCTTCGGCTCGGTACCGACAAACACCGCTTTCCTTACTGTTGCATAACCTCATTTCCACTGTTGTGCAACTTGGCAACCAACCATTTATCAAGGGTCTGTCTTTGTGGTAACTCATTCCACCTCCTATTGCCCAGCAATGATTAGACATGTCACAATATTATTTACTGTAAGAAATTGAGCATCATGATCAGAAAGGCTGTTGACTATAGGAGATGTACAAGAAGAGCTTAACCTTGCATTATCTATAAAGATATTATCAGTGGCTGTGCTTGAGGAATTTTGAACTTTTCTTGCGAAATTCACTGTGTGTGACATTGTATGTCCTTATTAAAGAGTTTACTTGTTTTTTCTGACTGCTTTCATTTAAATAGTTTATGTGTATGTCTCCACAGATTATAAACTCAGACTTTGGATTGTACAGATATTTTAAAGTTGCATCTAGTCTGCTTAGAAATTCATTAGCCTCTCCTGAAGGGGCTCTGTACAGGCTTAATATAATTGGGTAAGATGTTTTAGTTGCTAGCTGTATTGCCCAGATTTTAAAGTCTTGCTCCTTACAGTGATGAGAAATGTCAATTTTACCGAAATGTAGATCTGTCTTAACAAAAATACACACTCCTTTCCCCTGTAGGCTCTTTAGGCAAAAACTTGAGCCTAACAGGTAACCATTCATTGAGAGGAGCAGCAATTCCTGTTCAACCATGTGATGTTCTCTTAGACATAATAAGTGAGGGTTTATGTTGTCTATTTCAAAAGAGTGTAGTAATTCATCACTTTTGCTTCTCAAGCCTCCTGATATTTTGGTTGAAAGATATTTATTCAATTTAATGTTTCTGCATTTTGTCTGTGAATTTCAAAGGCTACTGGACTGCATTTAATATATGTTAGGCATCTTGCTGCTTTTGAATTTAATCTAAAAAAGGAGACACCCTAGCATTGTTTATAACAGGAATACTGCTTAAACCTGACGCATGACCACCAACAACCCTCTCAGCAATAAGCTCTTCTTTCCTAGAGATCTCCAGTGCAGGCCATGCGTTGTGCAATCTTCCCACGCAATTGATAATGTATCAAAGACAGTGTCAATTTTTCTTCTTCTGAGGTAAACAGTAATGTAGAGCCATGCTCCAGTTGAATACACATTTTCCAGATGCTTGCATTACTACTGTTGATAATATATCGTATTTTATTAAGTACTGTCTGTGTTAAAAATGTTTTGAATAATAGTTGCAGATCTTAAATGAACTGTATATTTTATGACACATCTTATTTCTTTGTATGGTGAGTCATTCTTGAGAAAATTGATAAAAGAAGAATGCAGTCTTATGGGATGTGGTGTCATGTAGACCTTGTGTGAACCAATGTTTTGGAGGAACATATCGCCTCCAGTCAGCAGCCACCTGCTCACACTGGTTCCTTGCTCAGGATTTTTCTAGTCTGAAGATGGAGGTGATACATTCCTCTGAAACATCAGATCACACAAGATCTACATGGCACCACATCCCAGAAGGTGGCATTCTTCATATTCACCAATGTGAAAACCTTGAATCTTACAAAAAATTGATTAAGTTTAAGCATCATGTAAAATAGTGGTTACATTGGACCAATGATTTTTGTTATTGCTAGTGAGGTGGGACGAAGTCCCTTGTACTGCGGCCACTTCTGGCCTATTGTACCAGCCCCAGATGATAGGTGAGGGTGATTGTGGAGCAGTTGGTGGAATGAAGACTGGCAGGGGAAACCAAAGTACTCGGAGAAAACCTACCTCAGTGCCACTTTGTCCACCACAAATCCCACTTTACCCAACCCGGCATTGAACCCAGGCCACCAGGGTGGGAAGCCAGTGACTAACTGCTTGAGCTATGGCAATGCGAATTTATGGTTGGACCAATGATAGTCCTTGCAAAACTGATACTCACTCAGCCTATCAAAAAACTTCTGCCTTTTATGGAATGATTATTTTCTTTAATGTCTTAAGATATTTACATGATGCACAAATTTAAATGATATATCTAAATTTTGCTATATTTGACTAATTCAGATCCATTTTAGTTGAACATAAATTTACTATCAGTGATTGTACATTTGTGTAACCACCCAAAGGTGGTCGTATAGATCAAAACATGTAGTGGTGTGGTGGCATGTGTAATAGAAGAGAGTATTAACATGCTAACATCAGTTTTATTTTTTATTTTTATGATACATTTTTTGGTCATTTATATTTTCCAGAAGTGTTAAAAAATTCCATGACCTGAATGTCCATATCGCTTGGGGTGTACACTATATATGACCTGTCACTAAGAAATTGTAATTTAGTACTTTGGTATAATAAATGCTTCAGTATAAGCAGTATGACAGAATTAGCCAAAAAATATTATACGGGAACATAGAGTATTCTGTGTTATTTTAGGAAAGAAAGGTGGGGACCAACCGGGGAAGCCAGAGCAAAGTGCTGCTGAGAAACAAGAAAGTGAAGCTAAACAAGTGGAACTATCACAACCACAGCAGCAGCAAAAGAAGAAGAAGAAGAAGCAGCAGCAGGAGGAACCAGCACCACCACCTCAGCTAGGAGCAGTTGGTGGTAGTGATGCTGGGCCATCACACCAAACAGAGAAGCAAAAACAAAAGGGGCTACCACAACAGCCACAGTCACAGCAGTCAGCTGAGCCTCCTAGTGGTTATGTTGCTCCTCGTATTGGTACAGGCCAGACACAACCAGACAAAGGCCAAGCAGGTATGATAATGAGAACTTTTTTATATCATTACTGTCATCCTTCTATATATGATGGGGTACCAAAAAAAAAACGAACTAATTTTTTTGTGGGCAGAGCTTTTGTAGTACTGCGTTTTGCCGCTATGAGCGCATAGAGCTAACATTCATGAGTCGATAAGCCGACTACCATTGCTTCAGAAGATAAGGACTAGTTTCGGCAGAGTTTATCATGACAACTGTTTTGTGTGATCGTCATTTTTGCAATGGCTGAGTTTCGTGAACAGTGTGTGGCGGTGAAATTCTGCTTTTTGCTTGGGAAAAGTGGAACAGAAACTCTTGAAATGTTAAAAACGGTGTGCAAGGACGATGCTATGGGGAAAACTCAAGTGTTTGAGTGGTTTTCCCATTTCAAAAATGGTGAAATGTCAGTTGATGACAAACCTCGTTCTGGTCGTCCTTCCACAGCCCGAACACATGAAAATGTTGAAAAAATTCGTGAAATCATCAAGGAAGATCGACAACAGACCGTTGAAGAAATTGTGGAATTGTCGGGAGTGACTTGGAGCTCAGCGGCCAGATTTGTGGCAGTCGGGTGACTGGTTTTTCCATCATGACAATGCCCCTGCTCACACAGCCCTGTCTGTACGACAGTTCTTGACCAAAAATGGTATGACCCCTGTTCCTCA
>NW_019744108.1:971562-980047 GCF_002891405.2 Cryptotermes secundus
AGTTGTACTGAGTCAGTCAGTGAGTCCTGGAGCTACCGCCGAGTTATAAAGTAACAGTCGCCGAACCAAGACGTAAAGTCAGCCAGTCAGTTGGATTGTGGCATTTGGAGTGTACTAATTGTGATACTGCAGATAGCAGTAATCGTCAGATTGTAATTTGGGTGATTGTGAGAGCGGATGTGAAATAAAATTCGCTACATCGAATACGTCGAGAATTTATTTGTCGCGATATACGCCCGATACGCGACAATATGTATGTGTGTGTGTGTGTATATATTGTGACATGTTGACCCCTACCTCCCCAGCTGCACGTAGTGGTAACGCAGCGCTCGTGTAATAGGCGAGTAATCACCCCGCACCCTGGTAGCTATGCAACGCGCAACGCGCGGTGACGTCACGAGTGGAGCCGACGTTAGCTGAGTCCCCACGACCTTGAAACTATGCAAAGCGAATCAACAGCGGTGACGTCACCGAGGGATATCGCGGTTGCTAGGCAGCAGTCAACAACTCCGGACAGCGTGGCTAGCAACACGGCACCAGACGACAATTGTCCGATCAAGGCTACATAAGGAGCAGCGAAGGCTATTCAGAGTCAGTTGTACTGTGACAGTCGCCGAGTGTGTTATCAACAGTTCTCAAGGCAGCATCTTGCGAGCAGAGTTGGAATCTAGCCAGCGGCGTGTTACGAGTGAAAGTGTGTAATTCAGGGAGATTTGTATAGCTCCCGCATTATTAGTACGTGAAGACTCTTGAAGAGAGTGTTAAGAGATTTTGTTCTAGGGTTTGTAAAGTGTGGAAACCCGTAACATTGTTATCATTAATTGTAGCCGATAGTTGTAGATCGTTGAATAAACCAATTAACGATCTCTGCGGCGTATTCTGTAACGTAAACACGTTACAATATATAAAGAGTTCCATGTTGTGCGTACGTTACAATATATAAAGAGTTCCATGTTGTGCGTTCAAGTTCTAAGGTCTCCAATTTTTTTTCTCTCATACAATAATCATACAAAAAATTTGAAACTTCTTTCACTTTTCAACATAATCTCCCTGCAGCCGTACACATTGTTCACAACGTCGATGCCATGATTGCATGGCCACTGCATAAGATGTCTGCCTCAATTGGGAACACACAGGACTGGAAAGGAATACGAGAGAAAGCAGGGGATGTTAATAGTGTGGAAGCTCACATAATAAATGATAAAGACTTCTCAGTGAATTGTTATTGGGTGTTAAACTACTTCACATATATTGTAACTGTCACTCACTTCGCCTTTAACCATGGAACAGAGTCAGTCTGGGAATTTCTTGCCTTTTAAGGAACCAAAGATTCATAAATCTTCACAGGAACAAACCTCTGGATCCTGTTTTGAGTCCATATATATATTGTAATGTTTTTTAGTAGATACTTCCATGGTAACGCAATAACAATAGGTCATTGCGTAGAAATATCTGTAGCAACAAGTGTTTGTTGCATAACAACGCTCAATTAACACCCGTCCCCACTAGGCTGTGATGTCACGCAGCAGTCAGGCATCTATTGCTAGACAATGCATAGGTAGACACACCTGACAACAACAATACCTGATATCTATTGCCGAGCAGCAATGTGTTCTCTGTGCTGTCCGTGCCGAGCCTGTATAAGAAGCAGTGAACACTATTCAGCAGTATTGAGTTACAAGAGAGTTATTAGAATGGAAGACGGAGTATTCAGTATAAGTTGGAATCTTAGTATAGCCGCCATTGGAGACAGTTGAATGGATTCGCCGAGCTATAGTGGAAGCAGTAATTGTGATACTGCAAGTGATAATAATCGTAAAGTGTGTGAGTGCAGAGGCGAAGCACAATAAATATCCACTACATCCTTGACTTACGTGAAGTTATTTGACTCATGACATACCCAACATGCAACAACTGATGTTTCAGAAGTGGGATATGAACTTACACACGCGAAAAGGACATGGAGTCACAGCAGATGTTGGAACTTCTGCTGAAGGAGATAAGAGCCAGCCAAGAAAAGACGGAAACCAGTAGGAAGGCCGACAAGGAAGAAATGGATGCAAATACAAAGGCCACACAAGAAGATTTGCTGGCCGTGTGAGAGGAAATTAGAACCAACCAGACCCGGGCGGAGATCGGCCACAAGGAGTTGCTGACCACATTGGAGGCCGACAGGAAGGCCAATATGAAAGCATGGCGAGAAGAGTTGGCCGCTGTGAGAGACAAGACAATGGAAGCGGACAGAAAAGCCTCACGTGAAAAAGTCGAACCTGAGCAAGACATAAAGACAACGGCCTGCCAAGAGACGGAGGCGCATCAAGGAGAAGAACAGCCAACCTCAGTTGACATGAAACCTGAGGCAGCATGAGAAGAGGTCCACATAAAACACGCCGAAGTAATGTCAGTTGGAGAACCGAAGAAGAAATGGTACAAGGACCGAAATTGGCCGCAGAGAGCTGAACAAACAGACCCAGGATGAGTACCGAAAAGGACTGGCCATCGCCCACAGAGGGACAAGCCACCATGTGAAAGTGGCATGAAAAAAACAAACCGACCAGAAGGTGTCCCGTCGTGCAGCAATGGCACGATGCAGGAGAGATGCCTTCAAGAAGGAGACTACTCGGGGAAGTTTCAGATCCTGGAGAAAGGAATTAGCCGTCTCCGAAAGCAGCTTCATGCTGAGTCCCATCCATTGTGGAGTGACTGTAGCAGCGAAGAGAAACCAGCAATGGGCACTGTTGCGCCACAGTCTCATACCAGCAAGTGGCACGAAGACCAGGAGGGACGATGTTAGCAAGTGCAGACCACACTTCAAGTGCTGTTACGTCGACATAAAGAACTTCTCAAGGAAGACATGATCAAGGATTGGACTCTTTGGAGGGGTCCACCCCCTCTGAAACGGAAAAGGAATCAACGAACTGAGGAGGAACCCATAACGTAGAAGCACAGGTCTCCCCGGCAAGAATGAAAGTGAGGAATGAATATCAGACAATGGAACCAACAAATTCTGGACCATGGGAGTGCTTGAGACGAGCACTGTTGAAGGAAGTGGCGGATGCGGTAGAATGAGCACCACAGAAGAACACGTGAAGAACAGCGAGACCAAATGCAGACGTTGCCAGAAGAACACCAAGGGACACCTGTAAGAAAGGAGGAACCATTAGGCTGTTCAGGACGTACAACCTTTAGAAGGGTGCAGTGTAATGTGTTTGGAGTAGATACTTCCATGGCCAGTTTGATGAGACACATGCTACTCCTGTGAACACACACCATGCATGTTCAGACTCACTGCATAGACATAGGCCAAATAGCCTGTACACATCACAGTTTCTCTTCAGTATCATTCAGATAAATATTTGAACACTGATTAATCCCAGATACCTGGGGTTATACCCAGAGGCAGGCTGTTACCTCTTTTTGAGTCTTTTATGTCATTTTATGTAATGTAATCTCTCCATGGAGCAGAGTCCTTGAGAAGCTAATCGGAAAATTTTCTGCCTTATATGGAACCTTGTTCCCAAGAGCCCACAACTGAACCAGATTAATCCAGTCTGTATCCTCACTGTTTCTTTACTCTCCTTTTTTATGCTATGGCATATAGACTTGTTGCCAAGCAGTGGCTCTGTAAACAGTGACCATTTCTGGGCAACAGCTCGATAAACACATTCCCGCAACAACAAGTGCACTCAACAATAGAGTTACTGTTGGAAATGGGGTGTTTCCACATGGTTTGTGCTGAGTTGTTATAAGCAAGAGACAAAGTCATTTGTTAGGCGGCTTTACACAGGAGGCTGTGAACACAGAACCAAAGCACATGAAGCTGAAGAATCTCCACTGCTAGAAGCTGTTGCCAGGGAATGGCTGGTGAAGACACAGCAGACTGGAAAAGGCTTAGCAGGTTCTGTGATGATTTGTGAATTGTAGATATAGTGGCACTGTAATCGCCTGTAGTTCTGAATCATGTGTATAAGTGGTCAGTAAATCCAGTCACCAATCTAAACCCCGTCTATAGTCACACATACACATGACAGTGTTATCCTTTCAGCAATGTATATAGCTCCTGAGTGGTGTCTTCGCTTAAGATATTCTGCCCAAATTGTTGTACAAATTTCTCATCCCTTCCATGTCTGCAACATGCTGTGTCAATTTCGTTCTCCCTGATTTGATTATCATGACAGGGTTTGGAGAGGAGAAAAATTATGAAGCTTAATGTAGTTGATATTACATTAAATAACATATAAATATTCATCTCAGATACTTTCACTGTATTTTAGAAATTTAATCTTCACATTTAAAAGGCAAGAACTAGTCTTGTCTTGATCAAAGTTCAGAGACAGCTTGAACCTATTATCCACTTCACATAAGCCACTCACCCATAGTGTTGCATCAGATGATTTCATAATATTAAATGTTACAGAACAGTAAATTGAGACAAAAAGCAATACATTTCTTAATTTTATTTCTTTGTCTTACGTATGATAATAAATACATTATTTATTCATTTTAATACATTTAGATTTGGATACAAAATTTATTCACCACTGCTTACTCTTCTCACTTGTAACAAGTGGAGCATGTTTCTGGAGCCTTTCTTATGACAATTTTTTCTTACCAGTTTTTTATATTTAATATTGTGCAGAACCTAGACCAAGACTACCACCACAGCAGGCCCAGCCACCACAGGAGCCACCTCCTCCACCTTCCACATGGAGGAAACCCAAACAGGCTGAAGCAAGCCATGAACCACCTTCACAGACTTCTGACATTCAGGCACAAAGTAGAAGGCCTCCAGTGGCACCTTCACCTGGATTTCCTGGTATGAAGGGACCATTACCCTCACAGCAGGTAACAGCTCCACAACCTGGGATGGGAAGAACTCCACCAAGAGAAGTCTCTAAAGGTATGTCAACTGTTTTATAAGATGACTCACAGTATTGTGTTCATATTTGAATTTGGATAATGGAGAAGAGAGGACAACTTAACAATACCACTGAACTGTGCAGGAATTTGGCAGAATATGATGAATAAGAGTAGCATCTCTGTACTGCAGAATTCAGACATTTCCATAAGCTTTAATCTGGATAGTATCATACTAAACATGGCCAAGAACAGGATTTAACTCTTCTCTGAAGTTCGTTTTTCTTGGCAGTTATATGGAAATACGTGGTGCAATCCAAAAGTTCCCGAAATATATTGTCACGTGTTGGGTGTATAACGCGACAAATTACTTCACGCCGTTGTCTGATATAGCGAATTTATTCCGTTCGCTCGCCTTACACACACTTTACAATCATTTCCACTTGCAGTGTTACAATTACTGCTTACAATATCGTGGCCGACACTGGACTGTCCTCCCTGGCGGTTGTTCCAAGACTCTGTGCGAATGCATTCAACCCCGCTATATAACCTTGGTNCAGGTTCTGTGATGATTTGTGAATTGTAGATATAGTGGCACTGTAATCGCCTGTAGTTCTGAATCATGTGTATAAGTGGTCAGTAAATCCAGTCACCAATCTAAACCCCGTCTATAGTCACACATACACATGACAGTGTTATCCTTTCAGCAATGTATATAGCTCCTGAGTGGTGTCTTCGCTTAAGATATTCTGCCCAAATTGTTGTACAAATTTCTCATCCCTTCCATGTCTGCAACATGCTGTGTCAATTTCGTTCTCCCTGATTTGATTATCATGACAGGGTTTGGAGAGGAGAAAAATTATGAAGCTTAATGTAGTTGATATTACATTAAATAACATATAAATATTCATCTCAGATACTTTCACTGTATTTTAGAAATTTAATCTTCACATTTAAAAGGCAAGAACTAGTCTTGTCTTGATCAAAGTTCAGAGACAGCTTGAACCTATTATCCACTTCACATAAGCCACTCACCCATAGTGTTGCATCAGATGATTTCATAATATTAAATGTTACAGAACAGTAAATTGAGACAAAAAGCAATACATTTCTTAATTTTATTTCTTTGTCTTACGTATGATAATAAATACATTATTTATTCATTTTAATACATTTAGATTTGGATACAAAATTTATTCACCACTGCTTACTCTTCTCACTTGTAACAAGTGGAGCATGTTTCTGGAGCCTTTCTTATGACAATTTTTTCTTACCAGTTTTTTATATTTAATATTGTGCAGAACCTAGACCAAGACTACCACCACAGCAGGCCCAGCCACCACAGGAGCCACCTCCTCCACCTTCCACATGGAGGAAACCCAAACAGGCTGAAGCAAGCCATGAACCACCTTCACAGACTTCTGACATTCAGGCACAAAGTAGAAGGCCTCCAGTGGCACCTTCACCTGGATTTCCTGGTATGAAGGGACCATTACCCTCACAGCAGGTAACAGCTCCACAACCTGGGATGGGAAGAACTCCACCAAGAGAAGTCTCTAAAGGTATGTCAACTGTTTTATAAGATGACTCACAGTATTGTGTTCATATTTGAATTTGGATAATGGAGAAGAGAGGACAACTTAATACCACTGAACTGTGCAGGAATTTGACAGAATATGATGAATAAGAGTAGCATCTCTGTACTGCAGAATTCAGACATTTCTATAAGCTTTAATCTGGATAGTATCATACTAAACATGGCCAAGAACAGGATTTANCCTTTAAACGACTAAGGTCCCCATACGGGGTCGCACAAGTTTAGTCAGCGGTACGAATGTCCCCATATGGGGTCGCACAGTCCGCGCGTGCGGACGTTATTTGAAATACATTTTTAAGGTAGAAAATAATGTCCTACTTATATAATTTTTGGCCACCATCTGCATGGAGTATCTGTCTTCCCACCTGCGTCATCTGCCAGAATGTTGCTTTCGTGTGGAATTCTAAAAAAAATCCGGAAATGCAGAGTCCGATTTCGCAATTNGTGGCCGACACTGGACTGTCCTCCCTGGCGGTTGTTCCAAGACTCTGTGCGAATGCATTCAACCCCGCTATATAACCTTGGTCGCTGCTATGCAACGAACCCTTTGTTATAACCATGGAGACTCCTGTTAGAACTACAATAGAGCAATTGTTGTTTCCTATGCAACGGTCTGTTCTAGCATTTCCATAGAAGTGACTTCTGGATTCCAGACACGTTACATTGCTCCCTTCTAAAGGTTGTTCGTCTCTGAACAGCCTAAAGTTTCTCCCTCAGTTTCGATTCTGCGGTGTTCTGTTGACAGCGTCTGCACTCGGTCTTGGCGTCTGCTGGCATCTTTGTGCGCTGTTCGCCTAACCGTATCCGCCCCTTTCTTCAGTGGTGCTCGCCCCGAGTACTCCCATAGGCGATAATTTGTCGGTCCGATTTTTTTATGTACATTCATCCTTCCATTCTTTCTTCATTCACCCTTGCGGGGGAGGCCGGTACTTCTACGTTACTGGTTCCTCCCATACTGGCCGTTTTCTCTCTTCCGCTTTTGGGGGGGGCCTACCCCTCCATAAGATCCAATTCTTGATTCTTAACTTCCTCAGATGTTTCTTATATCGACATAACAGCATCTGAAGTGTGGTTTGAACTTCCTGACGTCGTCGATCCTTGTGTTCTTCCCGCCAATTGCTGGTATTACGGGGCCGTGGCATCAAGTCCTTTCTCCGGCATCCGAAGGTTCCCTTGGGAGTTTCCTTCTTGGAGGCATTTTTCCAACGTCGTGCCACTGTCGCGCGACGGGATGACTTCCTGCTCTTTTTCTTCTGCCGTGCCACTTCCGCACGGCGTGTTGTCACTCTGTGTGTGATGGCCAATTCCTTATGGGTCTCACGAATTACCCGCGTTGAATCCCTCGCTTTCTGGCGGCAGCGCTCCGCGGCCAGTTTCCGGTCCCTACGCCTTTTCTTCGGTTCTCCGACCGGTATTCTCGGGGCGTCTTCTACGGGGACCTCTTGATGCTCCAGTACGGACTGCATCACTTCTGAGTGGGGCTCAATCTTCTTGTGGGTAGTTCTCCTCTCTTCCCCCCAGGCTTTCCAATCGGCCATCATCTCGTTATGTTGGGCGTCGGCTTTTATTTGGTTGGCCTCCATTGAGGCCAGCAATTCTTTCTTCTCAGCCTGCCTATCGGCCTTCATCTCTTTCAGCATCTCGTCTGTTTTTTCTTGGCCAGCGCTGATTTTCTTCAGCAGAAGTTCCAACATTTGCTGAATTTCCATTTTGCTGCAGGAAAGTACTTGATGCACAATAATTAGTGTGTGGCGTGTGTAAGTTCGTAAAACTTCTGACACCAGTTGTCAAGTGTTGGGTGTATAACGCGACAAATAACTTCACGCCGTTGTCTGATATAGCGAATTTATTCCGTTCGCTCGCCTTACACACACTTTACAATCATTTCCACTTGCAGTGTTACAATTACTGCTTACAATATCGTGGCCGACACTGGACTGTCCTCCCTGGCGGTTGTTCCAAGACTCTGTGCGAATGCATTCAACCCCGCTATATAACCTTGGTCGCTGCTATGCAACGAACCCTTTGTTA